>NC_133371.1:48081946-48125361 GCF_049309525.1 Garra rufa | reverse complement strand
ATATATATATATATATATATATATATATATATATAATTTTATTTTTAAAAAAATTTAAATACTAATTTTCTTTTTTTATTGCGAAAATGTCTACATAAGACAGAAAACAACATAAGGCACAACCACCATAAATACTATAAATAATCAACATAAATATTATACTTCCAACAACATAACAAGAATAAGGGTAAAGAAAAAGAAAAAAGAACAATCAAATAAAGTATGTTAAAATAATAAATATTTGGAGATAGAGAGGCAACGAGATTCAGACTTTCTATTTAGATGTATAAAGTACCTAAAACTCTGAAACATTTTTACAAACTCAGAAAGAAATACATTAAAGGAGGGCTTACATTTTTTTTCCATTTACATGAAAATGATATTTACCCAACAATAAAACAAAGTTGACAACATCTGAAAAAAAAAAGAAAATTTAAATCACACTTAAAAAAGAAGATATCTTGCATAACAAATGAAGAAATTGTTTCCATTTTTATTGATAACCAGCTATGAATATCAACCCAGAATTTAGATTTAACCTGTTAAATCGCATTCCTATTGTTATGTGTTTTAAATCCGAACCCAGTCCTAAAAGGCAAATTAATTATTTATTGCTTTATTGATTGTCATGTAGTTAGTAATAAGAAAATAATAATCGTATGAGGAAAAAAATAAAATAATGAACATTGTTTAGTTTAAAAAATAAAAAATAAGCCCGCTATTCTCCATGGTGCGTCATCCCGCTTTGCGTCATGCGTCATCAGCGTGCGCCGTGCCCTGTTTGGACGAGCAAGTTCGATTCATCGGTGTCACAGCAGCAGGGATGTTTTCAGCAGTGGTTCTGCGCGGTATCGGGAGTCTGACCCGAGCACGAGCCTCGTTCACAGGTATGGAAACACACATGACCGTGTGCTAGCTTCCTAAAGGTTTATTTGCTCATAAAACCCAGCGCGAGTTTGAGAACGTCGATGACCTTTCATTGGTTTTATTAGATTGAGTCGCGCTCACAGTGTAACGCACCTGACCTATCATTAGTTGGGTCAAAAGGGCTTGTGTTATTATTGTACATTTGTATATATGTGTGTTTGTGTCTGTGTGTATGTATTTGCCCTTCTAATGACCCACATGTACAGTAGATACAGTAATTTAGTCTAAATGTATATTTTTCTGTTTTGTAGCTCCTCTGGCTGTCAGATGTTACTCTCATGCCAAAGTAGAGACAGATGAGGAGTTTGACTCCCGCTGGGTGACATACTTCAGCAAACCAGACCTGGATGCCTGGGAGCTCCGCAAAGGTGACTTTACATTCAAAAATGCAGTAAAAACTGTGAAATAATATTGCTATGTGAATATCTGTTAAACTGTAATCTATTTCTGTGGTCAAAGCTGAATTTTCAGCATCATTACTTAGTCTTCAGTGTCACATGATCTTTTAGAAATCATTCTAATAAGCTGATTTGCTGCTCAACAAACATTTCTGATTATGATCATTGTTGAAAACAGTTGTGCTGCAGCCTGCACAGTATTTTTGTGGAAATGTAAATTTTTTCCACTTTGTCTTCAGGCATGAACACACTGATCGGCTATGACCTCGTTCCAGAACCAAAGATCCTGGACTCTGCTCTGCGCGCATGCAGACGGTTGAATGATCTGGCCAGTGCTATCCGCATCCTAGAAGCTGTCAAAGTGAGAGAAACAAACGCACAGCTAGAAAATGAGTTTATGCTTTCGTTTGCGTCTCTGTTAAGGAAAAGTTCATCCAGAAATGAAAGATTAGGATGAGTTTGTTTCTTCATCAGGTTTGTAGAAATGTGTCATTCCATCACTGTCTCACCAATGGATCCTCTGGAGTGAATGGGTGCCGTCTGAATCAGCTGATAAAAACATCACAATTATCTACAAGTAATCCACTCCAGTCCATCAGTTAACATCTGGACAAGACAAAAGCTGAAACAAATCCATTTTAATAAAAATCCATCCTTCAGTGTTAAAGTCCCTCTCACATCAAAATTCAGCCACATATTTGTTTAGAGCTGTTTTGGTTTATAAACGGTGCTTGATCTGTGCAGATTTCTCTCCTGATTCAGACCACTTTTTACTGGAGGAAGCGTTATTATAAATTATGGATTAATGATGGATTTGTTTCAGCTTTTGTCTTCTCAAGATGTTAACTAAAAGTGTGCTCACCCTTAAGCCATCCAAGATGATGAGTTTGAAAAGTGTCATTTCATCGCTTGCTCACCAATGCACTGAATGGGTGCCGTCAGAATGAGAGTCCAAACAGCTCATAAAATTATCATAATAATTGAGAAGGCAAAAGCTGAGACAAATCCATCATTAAGATGTTTTGAACTAAAATGCAAGTCCATAGCCGTAATAATGCTTCCTCCAGTGTTAAAGTCCATCTCCTGTTGTCTCTCACATCTCATACCCAGTCACATATGTGACCCTGGAGCACAAAACTTAAGTCTTAAGTCGCTGGGGTGTATTTGTAGCAATAGCCAAAAATAAACTGTATGGGTCAAAATTATTGATTTTTCTTTTATGCCAAAAATCATTAGGAAATTAAGTAAAGATCATGTTCCATGAAGATTTTTTGTAAAATTCCTACTATAAATATATCAAAATGTAATTTTTGATTAGTAATATGCATTGTTAAGAATTTAATTTGGACAACGTTAAAGGTGTTTTTCTCAGTATTTAAATTTTTTTGCTCCCTCAGATTCCAGATTTTCAAATAGATGTATCTCGGCCAAATATTGTCCTATCCTAACAAACCATACATCAATAGAAAGCTTATTTATTGACCTTTCATATGATGTATACATCTCAGTTTTGTAAAAATTTAACCTTATGACTGGTTTTGTGGTCCAGGGTCACATATTTGTTTAAAGCTGTTTTGGCTTGTAAATGGTGCTTGATCTGTGCAGATTTCTCTCCTGATTCAGTCCAGACCACTTTTTCACTGGATGAAGTGTCATTATAGATGATGGACTTGTATTTTAGTTAACTTCTCAAGATGTTAACTGAGTGTTGTGGATTGCTGGTGGTTTATTATTGTTTTTATCAGCTGTTTGGACTCTCATTCTGATGGCACCCATTCATCCTAGAGGATCCATTGGTAAGACTGATGACTCATTTCTACAAACCTGATTAAGAAACAAACTCATCCTGATCTTGGATGGCCTGAGGGTGAGCATTTTTCATTTTTGGGTGAACAATTCTTTTATTTCATTCATAAACATATGCATCTTTAATGGTTTTATTGATCTATAAAGTATTACCAACCACTTATTAATTAAAGGTAACTAGCAGTGAGGTCACAGAGGCATGAAGATCCTAATGCCGCTGTATTATTTCTGGACTCTTATCTTCATTCAGACTGAAAAGGTCATTTACGCTTAATTACAGAACAAGCTATTCCACTGAGGAGCAGAAGGTCAATTATTTGTGACCCCGGACCAAAAAAACAATCATAAGGGTTAAATTTCTCAATTTATCTGAAAACTAAATAAATTATCTTTCCATTGATGTATAGTTTGTAAGGATAGAATATTTGGCAAGATATAGCTATTTAAAAAGCTCAAATCTGAGTGTGCAGAAAAAGAAGTTGTCCAAATGAAGTATTACTAATCAAAAAAAAATTAAGTTTTGATATTTATGCTAGGACATTTACAACATATCTTCATGAAACATGATCTTTAAGTAATATCTTAGTTAATATCTTAAGATGTTTGTGGTTCCGGGTCATATTTGTCAGTGTTGTTATTAACATGCTCCACACGCTGTGTTGTTGTCGTTTTTTTCTCAGGATAAGTCTGGTCCTCATAAGGAGATCTACCCGTATTTAATCCAGGAGCTCAAACCCACGCTGCAGGAGCTGGGCATCTCCACTCCAGAAGAGCTGGGCATCGATAAAGTCTGAGTCTGCTCACAGATTCCTCAAAGCAGCTAATAAACAAGTTGGTTCCTTTATCATTTTTTGTTGCCTTTTTTATGCATCAAGTTTTGCCCATGTACTGATGTGTTTCTGTTTGTGTTTCAGGGTTTTTGTGAATTGGATGGGGTTTTCTACCTCTCTGCTCACTGTATGATATTCAGGAAGTCAAACTCAGTCCCGTCCTGTATAAAACATAATGGGCCTAATAAATGAAGCAATACTGAATGAGTGTGTGAGTGTTCTTTATTTGTGTTTGAATGATTTGTCAAGAGATTATGATAGTTTGTTCAGTTAATAAAAGATTTCAGACATTAAAATGCAAAAAAAAAAAAAATGCAATCCCATCACCATCAGAAAAAAATCATTTTGCAGGTTTCTGTGGCTCTTAATTCGCCCTTCTACGAATAAAGGCTTAAAAACGTCATAAATCAGAGCAGAAAGTCTTAAATTCATAAAGTTAAATGTTACGTGCACTGCAAAAAGAAATAATTATTTTAAAAAACTTAAAAAATAAAAAAAAGAATATCTTCCTCTGTATTTTTCAAATACAAATATGTAAACTCTTAAATCAATTTTTTTTTGACCCTGAATTAAGTTTTAAAGAAAATCTGAGCTGAACGGCAGATATTTGTCATTGTTTTAATCATAAACTCTCTTAATATTTATCAATACTCCCTTAATATAATAAAAAGATATATTAAATGTGATGTAATAAAATAACTAAATAACTAACCTTATTAAAATGAATAAAAACAATATTGATTAAAAAAAAAACGATTATTTAAAAAATAAAAAAAACACTGACTAAAATGAAATTTAAAAAAAAATGAACACAAAGTGTTTTGAAACATGTCTATATAACTTTTGTAAATGTTTGTAACTCTGTTTACATTTTTAAAAAATCATGTTTTTATTGTGTGAGTACGGTGGCCGAGAAGTGCCAAACAAATCACAATTCTGAAAACAAAATTACAAAAATTTAAATCTAAAGACAAAGTAACAATTCAGAAATCATTTGATCCAAAATGGGAATTCAAAGCGCATATGTCGAATCATTTGATCCAGAACAGGACTTTAAAGTGTGAATCGCGAATCATTTGATTCAAAACGGGATTTTAGGCAAGGCAAGTTTATTTATATAGCACATTTCATACACAATGGTAAGTCAAAGGGCTGTACATAAGAGGGATTAAAATCATAATATAAAAATTTATCATAATCACAACAATAAAAACATTTAAAATGATTTAAAAATTGATTTAAAATTAATTAAAATGGTAAAAATGATTATGCATAAAATAATGCAATCTGTTCGGACGTAGCACAGTGCTCATTCAATAAATGCACAACTGAACAGATGAGTTTTGTATTAGCACATCTGATCTCTTCTGGAAGCTGATTCCAAAGTAGCTAAAAGCGGATTCCACTTGTTTTGTGTGAACCCTTGATATTACTAACTGACTCGATCCTAGTGATCTGAGTTGTCTGTTGGGTTTATATTCAGTGAGCATAAATTAATGTATGTAGGTCCTAGGCCATTGAGTGCTTGAGTTGTCTATTCCATTTGCACAACAGCATGTGAAATTTGTCAATCAGTGTTACTTCCTAAGTGGGCAGTTTGATTTCACAGAAGTGTGATTGGCTTGGAGTTACATTGTATTGTTTAAGTCTTCCCTTTATTTTATTCTTGAGCAGTGTAGTTGGCTGTTTCCTTCACCAGGAGTATCTAATATAAAGCTGCAGTGGCGGTGGAGCGCCTGTGAGCGGCAGCAGCGCGCAGAATCAGCCGAATGTGTGAATCACGTCAGGCGAAGAAGAATCTCCCTGTTTACAGCAGTGTTTTTAAACTCTATTAGCATGAGTTAGCATGAGTGTGATTTAAGACATGATTTCTCATTTAAACTCTCATTCTGAAACACCGACATGAGCGACACAATGGAGACCCGAGAGCAGCGAACTCTTCTGTCCGAGCGCGAGTCTTCAGCCGCGATGAAGGTGATTTTCATGGATTTTGATCTCAGTCTCTGATCATCTGTTGTGTTATTAAACTCTATTAATAACAATGAAACGTACTAAGCACTCGTTTAGATGAAGATCATATATTCAGGAAGATAAATATCCTCTAGCAGAACTCTGGTTTGTATCCTGTCATCTGTGTTTTTGTGGAGAGTTTAGGCTAATCTTATTTTTGAACAATGTTTTTGTCTCTCTGAATGATAATTTGGGTTGATTTCAAACTGTTTTAACACTATACGAGCCTTGAACGTGCATTGAATTCGTGTTGATGAAATCATTAGAACATATGTGATGTCAGAATCAGAAATCAAGTTTATTAGCCAAATAAGTTGAACTAACAAGGAAGCTGGCTTTCTAATTTGCACTATAAGTAAGCGTGCTATATCAAATAATAAAGTCACACACACTATAATAAAGAGATTTTTCTTGTTTTTGCACAAAATGTGAACTAAAATACAAATGTATGGTGTGTGTGACAGTACAGTTAAAACAAGAAGTTTACACACACCTTGCAGAATCTGCAAAATGTTAATTATTTCAGCAAAATAAGAGGCTCATACAAAATGCATGCTATATTTTTTTAATTTAGTACTGACCTGAATAAGATATTTCACATAAAAATTTTTTACATATAGTCCACAAGAGAAAATAATAGTTTATCATTTATAAAAAATGACCCCGTTCAGCAGTTTAATACTGGTTTGTTCCCTGAATGATCCACAGCTGTGTTGTTTTGTTTAGTGATAGTTGTTCATGAGTCCCTTGTTTGTCCTGAACAGTTAAACTGTCTGCTGTTCTTCAGAAAAATCCTTCAGGTCCCACAAATTTTTTAGTGTTCCAGCATTTTTGTGTATTTGAACCCTTTCCAACAATGAATTTATGATTTTGAGATGCATCTTTTCACACTGAGGACAACTGAGGGACTCATATGCAACTATTGCAGAAGGTTCAAACACTCACTGATGCTCCAGAAGGAAAAACATGCATTAAAAGTGGGGTTGAAAACATTTGAACAGAATTCAGTCTTATTTTGACTAAATGTCATATTTATTTTCATTTAGTACTGCCTTCAGAAGCTACAGAAGATACTTACATTTCTCCCAGAAGACAAAATAGGTTGAATTTATCATGATCTTCAAATTGCAAAAGTTTTCACCCCCGGCTCTTAATGCATGTTTTTTCCTTCTGGAGCATCAGTGAGTGTTTGAAACTTCTGTAATAGTTGCATATGAGTCCCTCAGTTGTCCTCAGTGTGAAAAGATGGATCTCAAAATCACACAGTCATTGTTGGAAAGGGTTCAAATACACAAAATTTGTGGGACCTGATGGACTTTTCTGAAGAACAGCAGACAGTTTAACTGTTCAGGACAAACATGTGACTCATGAACAACTATCACTAAACAAGAAACACAGCTGTGGATCATTCAGGGAACAACACAGTATTAAGAATCAACGGGATGTAAACTTTTTATAATTTAAATATTTTTCTCTTGTGGACTATAAGTAAACATCTTTTATACGAAATATTTTATTCAGGTCAGTACTAAATGAAAAATAACATGCATTTTATATGATCCCTCTTATTTTCCTAAAATAATCAAGGTGTATGTAAACTAAAAATGCAATTGTTTTGAGAGAACTATTTTAGCAATAACTTTTGATATGAAATCTACCCTTTGTTTGTCAGTTATCTCACTGTGTTGATGAATAAAATTATGCTTGCTCATTAGAGTGCTGAAAACAGTGATCAGCCACAAGCGGTGGAGAAGAGAGGGCCGTATATCATGTCCAAAGCTCCTGCTTTCCATTCCAAGCTCCGTAAGTACTGACAGTTCAGATCACTCATTTGCTTCAAACTCATTTCTTAACCTGGGTATGTATTAAAAACGAATTTGTGTTTGCAGAGAAGCACAGAGACACAGCCAGACGAGCTCTACAGAAGAGAGGACTGGGCTCAGGGAGGCCTGTGCTTCATCAGCCCCGACACAAACCAAAGACGTGAGTCTCATCACAGCCTGATATCAGCTCAGGATGATTGGAATCATTTTGAGGGAATTTTAAAACATGCTTACAGAGATATTTGCATTTTTGCATTTATGCATTAGCAGATGCTTTCATGCATAGTGACTTGAATTGCATTGGATGAATGCATTTTAAAAAAAAAACTCAGTGCAATTCATGTGAATTTACAGATGCATTAAATTGCATATCATTATGATCATTAACAAACTAAAACCATTAACAAACTAAAACCTACTAAAGTTTTTTTTAAGTAAAATTAAAAACAAAAAATGGTTAAAACTGTTTAAAGAACAAAAACTTAAAATGGCAAAAAATGCAATGAAAATAGTGCTATTTTAGTATAAATTAAATAGTTGTATAGGTTTTACTGATATTTAATATTAACGTTTTCTTTTTAAAGTTTTAAAGATTTTGTTGTGTTTTGTTTTTTATTAGTTTTTGTTTTAACCTATATCATTTTTATTAACTTATTTCAGTTTTAGTTTATTAATAAAACTAAGTGAAAACTTAGATTTAGAAAAAAAACCAGTTGAAACTGTTAAAAAACTGTTAAACATGCAATAAAAATGGTGTTTTTTTTTTAAATATAATTAAAATAATAATATAGGGTTTATCAATATTTAACATTTTAAAATGATTTTTAGGTAAAGGTTTAAAGGTTTTGTTAGTTTCTTTTTATCTGTATAATTTTTATTAACTTATTAAGCTTTAGTTATTTTAGTAAATCAAGTTAAACTAAATGAAAATAAACTAAATGCTGCTTTGGCAACTAGCTGAAAAAAATAAAACTAAGTGAAAACTTAAAAAAGAAACCCATCTCAAACTGTTAAAGAACAAAAAAATTACAACATGCAATGAAAATAGTGTTATTTTAGTATAATTGAAAATAAAATAGGTTTTATCAATATTAAGTTTTTTTGGTTAAAGATTTTGTTGTATTTTATTATTTTTTTAACTCTATTTCAGTTTGAGTTATTTTAGTAAATCAAGTTAGACTAAATTTAAAAAAAAAACTAAATGTTGCTTTTTAAGTTTTAAAAATATTATTTTGTGTTAATGTTTATTGTTCTTTTTTTGGTAAATAACTACAACTATAACTGCAACAAAATTAAGACTTTAACTGAAATAGAGAATCTAAAAATAAAATCTAATTCAAATTATTAGCATAAATTATAATAGTTTATCAGTGATACTAAAATATTATTTCTGCGTATGAAATGCAAATCCGTATATTGTGTGTTTTGTTTTATATCATTGATCATCAGTCAGACGGAGCGTAACGCTGTGTCTCTGTTAAAGTAAAGCGTTTGGTTCGTTTCCTGAAGGTCCTGTTATTAATGATTAAAGTGAGTCTGCGGCTGTGTTTCACAGCTCACACTCAACAAACCTTCTTTTATTTCTTTTTAACCACACAAACCGCCTGTAAAAGAGGGAAGGACCCTTTAAACACTGTTGTTCTTCAGTGGACTGTGTGAATATTGTTTCCAGACTGATCTGTGTGTTTCTCTTCTTCTCTCTGCAGTGTGAAGTTCAATAAGGGATACGCAGCCTTGAGTCAGACAGGAGAAGATTCTCTCATCTCACTGGATTCAGACAGGTACGCCAGCCATCAAAACTATACCTGACCTCAAGGATGACATATTCCAGGGACTCGGTTTTGTTAAGTAAAGAGAAATGAATCATTTTGTTTAGAGAAGGAAGTGTGTGCTGATTGATTGGTTTGATGTTTGATTTCATCAGTGATGCAGAGCTGGATTGTTCATCTGGATATTCCTCAGCAGAGGTGAGTTAACACTACTGTTTTAATAAATGGGAAGATAGTTCTCTTAATATTCAGGGTTTGAATGTGAACCGTTATGCATTGATTAGATTTAATACAGAATGTAATATTCTATCGAAAATCATTTCTCAATCACTATTGGAATGCATTGCATTGTTTAATTTTGTACCATTTCAATCTCATCTTTCAAAGACAAATTATTGCATCAGAATTTTATCATATAAGCATCAGCATCTGTTTAAAATTGCATCTTTTTTGAGATTAAAGATTACATTTTAATTAATTAATTAATTAATTTTTTTATTTCAATTCTGCAATTCTGACTTTTTTTCTCTGTATTTTAAATGTACATCTTGTAAGGTAACAATTCAGATTTTTGCAATCTATGTTTATTTCTCTCAGTTTGGACTTTTCTTAAAACTTAGAAACAAAATAATACAGAATTGCAAGATATTAACTCATGATTGTGAAAAAAGGTGCAATTTACTCTTTACTTTGTTTAAAACACAGAATTGTGTGTTGTGTGAGAATTCTAGGGTAACTCAGACTTTAATTTGACTATTTCTCACAATTTGGCTTTATTCTTAAAAAAAATCAGAATTGCAAGATATTAACTTGCGATTGTGAGAAAAAAGGTGCAATTAACTTTTTACTTTTTTTTTAAAAACTCAGAATTGTGAGAAACTTTTAATTGTGAGGAAAAAGTATTTTTATTGCATTTCACAAAACAGAATTTCAAGATGTTTGTTTTGCAATTCTGACTTTTTTTCTGAATTGTAAATGTACATCTTGTAGGGTAATTGTGACTTTTTATCTCACAATTCAGACTTAATTTTCCTATTTGAGTTTATTTCTCACAAGTTGGACTTGATTCTTAAAATTCAGAGACAAAAAAATTAGCGAGAATTGCGCGATATAAACTCAAAATTGTGAAACATAAACCTTAGAAAAATTTGAAACTAAAAAATGCAGAATTGCTTGATATTAACTCGTAGCTCTGCAATGAACTATTTACGTCGTTAAATCACGGAACTGTTAACTTAGATTAAAATGTCACAATTTTTTTTTGCATTTTGCATTGCTTCTCACAAAAACAGAATTGCAAGATGTAAACTTGATGTTGTTTATAATTTGCTATTCTGATATTTTTCTCTGAATTCTAAGTTGACGTTTTGTAGGGTAATTGCGACTTGTTATCTCACAATTCAGACTTTGCAGTCTATGTTTATTTCTCACAGTTTGGACTTTTTTCTTAGTATTTAGAAACAAAAAAATTCAGAAATGCAAGATATTAACTTGTGATTGTGAGAAAAAAGGTGCAATTAACTCTTTACTTTGTTTAAAATACAGAATTGTGTATTGTAAACTTGTGAGGAAGAAAGTCTTAATTGTATTTTTATTGCATTTCACAAAAACAGAACTGCAAGATGTAAATATGAAATAGTTTATATTTCGCAATTCTGACTTTTTTTCTCTAAATTCTAAGTTTACATTTTGTAGGGTCATTGCGATTCAATCTCACCTTTCTAAGACACATTATTGCATCGGAATTTCATCGTATAAACATCAGCATCTGCATTAAATTGCATATTTTTGCTCAGTTTAAGAAAAACTGAGCAGTTTCTCCATTCATATTCTCACTATATCAGACTATATGAGCCATAAAAGCCTGATCGAGCTAATACTTTGGTCTAAGGTTCAAAAAAAAAAAAAAAAAAACATATTTTAGGCTTTACAGTGTATATATAGCTACATAGACATTTTTATATCAGTGATAACAATGTCTCATCATTCTCTCTACAGGTGCATCCAGACCTGAGCAGGCAGCTGTTGAAGGACGGATATCATCTGGATGAAATTCCTGATGATGAAGATCTGGACCTGATTCCCCCTAAAGCCCTGAGCTCCTCCGTCTGCTGCTGCTCTGAGGTTTCCTCCTGCTGCGTGCAGTGATCCAACCTGACGTCTGCCAGAGGTGCTGGTGCTGTGTGAATGGATCAGAAACAATGTTTTTAAGACCACAGAGTCCTTGTTTAAGCCTCAGTCTCATTACTAGAATTACACTTCGTAGCCAAAATCCCAAACACTTCCAGTTTTGAGCTGCATCAGATTTAATCACATCCCTGCTGCTGTCTGTATCTCGTGAAAACACCCGAGAACTGCTCATATATCACCTCAAAAGTTTATTTAGCCCAAATTGTCATTATAGTAATGTATGGAAGTTTGTTTCTGCCACTGGATAACAAAAAAAGGTAATTGTGACACTTTATCTCACAATTCAGACTTCTTTTTTAGTTTATTTCTCACATTTAGGAGTTTTTTTCCTCAAATTTAGAGGAAAAATGTTAAAATGGCAAGGTATTGTAAAATATAAACCTTTGAAATATCTGAAAAAAGTCAGAATTGTGAGATATTAACTTATTGCAAAAAAAGTAATTTTTTGCTACTTTTTTTTTATCTCACAATTTAGACTTTTTCTCACAGTCTAAGTTTATTTCTCACATTTTGGACTTTTTTTCCCTCAATTTCAAGGAAAAATTCAAGAATGGCAAGATATAATCTCAGAATTGTAAAATATAAACCTTAGAAATATCTGAAAAAGTCCGAATTAGGAGATATTAACTTGTAATTGCTAGAAAAGTGTGCAAAGATTTTTGCTTAAGTAACTTTTTGCAACTTTTTTTTTTATCTCACAATTTAGACTTTTTTTTCTCAATTTAAAGGAAAAATGTCAGAATGGCGAGATATAAACTCAGAATTGTAGAACCTTAGAAATATCTGAAAAAGGTCAGAATTGTGATATATTGTGATTGCAAGAAAAAAGGCGCAACTTTTATCTCACGATTCCTTTTTTTCTCTCACATTTTGGACTTTTTTTCCTCACGTTTAAAGGAAAAATGTCAGAATCGCAAGATATAAACTCAGATAATAAGAGAAAAAGGCACAATTAACTTTATTTTGGTTAAAAAAACAGAATTGTCAGAATTCAGAAAAAAAAGACAAAAAGAATTGAGTTAGAAATTTAAATGTCTTTTTTATTTGCAAGACGTAAACTTGGAATTGTTTAGTTTTCAATTCTACATTTTTTTTTTTCCCTCGGAATTTTACGTTTACATTTTGTCAAGTAATTGTGACTTAACTCAGAATTAGCTTTTTCTCACAATTTAGACTTTTTTTCAGAGGAAAAATGTCAGGATGATAAGATATAAACTACGAATTGTAAGATATTAACTTCATTCAGAGAAAAAAGTCAAAAGAAAAAAGGTTTCAAATAGAGATTAAAATGTTGTCTTTTTATGTCATTTTACAAAAACAGAATTGAATTTTGCAATTCTGACTTTTTTCCCTGAATTCTAAGTTTACATTTTTCAGTTAACTTTTTGCTTTGTTTAAAACAGAATTGTGTGAAGTAAACTTAGGATTCAGAGAAAAAAAGTCATAATTGGGAGATTAAAATGTCACAATATTTTATTTTGGTTGCATTTGACAAAAACAGAATTGTGCGATTTACACTCGGAATGGTTTATATCTTGTAATTCTGACATTTTTCTCTGAATTTTAAGTTTACCATTTGTAGGATAATGTCTTACAATTCAGTTTATTTCTCACAATTTGGATTTTTTTCTTCTTAAAATTCAGTGACAAAACAAATCAGACAAAGACAAAACAGAAATGCAAGATATAAACTCAAAATTTGTGAGACAAAATTTCGAAAAATTTGAGAAAAAACTGTCCGAATTGCAAGATATTAACTTGTGGTTGTGATGACAAAAAGGTAAAGGCAAAGGCAATTAACTTTTTACTTTGGTTAAAACTGAATTTTGTGATGTAAACTTAGGATTTCTCTCAAACTTGTAATTGAGGAAAAAAGTCATAATTGTTTGTCCTTAAAATTACAATTTTCCAAAAAAAATCAGAAACACAAGATATAAACCTTTAAAAAATCAGGAAAATTCAGAGGATTCAGGGACAAAAGGGGAACATTTGTGAGCTATAAACTTGTAATTGTGAGAAAAAAGTCATAATTGAGATTAAAATGTCACAGTTTTGTATTTTTATTGCATTTCACAAAAACAGAAGTGCAAGATGTAAACTTGAAATTGTTTATATTTGACAATCTTCACTTCTTTTCCTCTGAATTCTAAGTTTAAATCTTGCGATTCTGTTTTTTGTTTCCACTGCAAAGTAAATATTTAAAACATAATTGCAACTTTTTCTTTTTTTTCCTCACAGTTTGGACAAGTCTTTATACTACAATTGTAAAAAAGAAAAAAAGGCAAGAGTAAAAATCCGCAACTAAATTTTTTTTGTTCTTATTCCATTGCAAAAATAGGCTTCCATAGTAATGCCAAAGATATAATTCTCATTGCTGTAATGTTTGGAAATAATATTGGTCAATTATCTATAAATCATGCAAATTGGTTGAGCTGCCTTTGAACTGACTGAAAAGTAATTTTACGAAAACGTATTACTTTTGCGCATTTGCTTTACAACATTAACATTTGAGTAATATTTTGGGGTGAAATATGATTTGTAATTGTTTTATGAGATGCACACACGTGTGTTGTCATTGGCCATCCATGTTTTATCATCATCATTTCACTCAAGACGGCGGCTAATGATTTCAAAACTCAGAACAGGAAGTGAAAAAGAAAGTGGGATCTGAAACACACAGAATACCCATGATGCTCCACCTCAGCGTTTGGGGAAGTGTATTACTGATACTGAGAAACATGACACTACATTCTCGTGTGTGTGTGTGTGTGTGTGTGTGTGTGTGTGTGTGTGTGTGTGTACACATTGTTTTACTCTGCTATGAAGGTTCAGGACTCTTGAAAAGTGTTTATAAACTTTTTTTTAAAAATTATATTTTCTCTCTTTTCAGCTTTTGGATGCACTTAAGCTTTACTAGATCTCTCTGATATTATGTTACTCTGATATTCTGTTACTTTCAAATGTAACATTTTGTTCATAAAATGAAGTGAGACTGACGTGAGTTGTTACTTTAGTTTAAACGCCTGCGGTGAGATGTTATTTTGTATTTAAAATTGCATAACCAAGTATATTTTTATCTGCCCCTAAATATGCATTTGCTTGAGTATTATAAATATGTTGTGTCACAGCGGTGTGTGTGTGTTTAGTCTGGACAATCTTCAACACTATGCAACTAAACACTATATTTTGTCTCTTTGTATCCACAGCAGATCAGTTACTGACTTTATTACCGTATGCAATAACTGCATTGACTTTTATTTTGTTGCAAGAACAGTATTATTTGTATTTAACGTCTTGTGAAATTAAAAAAAACTTAAACTTTCTTTGGTTTTCTCGAGTGTGTTTATTTTCAGAGTATTACTAAGTAGTCATACCAGAGATGTTGTCGAATTACCAGCAATCTTGTATTAATAGTATTTGGTTTAAACACACTCTGCATATATTGCAGAACTTATTTAGTCTCCAGTGTGGGCAAAGAAAAAGAGGTACTTAGTCATGTGTATGTTGATCAAAGCGATGTGGTTTGTAAACAGCTGATGGATGGATATAATGTAACGCATAAAACTAACAATAAATGTTCAAATATAAACATGAGCACTAGAGGCCGCTGCTGCGTCGCTTACTGTTTGATTCATGCATTTGAGAGCATGACTTTTAATGCAGTAAAAATGCAACATGAAGCCTTCATCAGCTAAAACTGAAGTCATACATATTCTTCAATAAATAAAACAGTAAAATAATACAATTACATTACACAATCATCACACATTCATATGAAAATTTAGATTATCAGTAAGAAAATGCTACTCTCTCTATGTATGCAGTTCACTATGTTTTAAGACACAGCTGTAATATACTCATGCAATGAATAGAGAATAATGAGTTTTAATAATTTTACTATTGCTTGTTTACTATGACAAAAAATATATACAGTACAAGATTTTTAATGTTTGTGTAAAGAACGTCCTGCTCACAGAGCCTGCGATTATTTGATCAAAAATACTGTAAAAAATGTGAAATATTTGTACTATTTAAAATAACTGCTTTCTGTTTGAATATATTTAAAAATGTAATTTATTTCTGTGATGCAAACCTGAATTTTCAACATCATTACTCCAGTCTTCAGTGTCACATGATCCTTCAGAAATCATTCTAATATGCTGATTTGCTGCTCAAGAAACATTTATTGTTATTATTATTGTTATGAATATTTAAAACAGTTGAGTACATTTTTTCAGGATTCTTTGGTGAATAGAAAGATTCAAAGATTTATCTGAAATAAAAGCTTTTGTAATATTATACACGATGCCATTTAAGAGCTTGGAGTCAGTATAATTATTATATATATTTTTTTTTTTCCCCCTTTTTTTGGGAAGGAAATTATAGAAATTAATACTTTTATTTAGCAAGGATGCTTTAAAATGATCAAAAGTGATGATAAAGACATTTGTAATATTACAAAAGATTTCTATTTCAGATAAATGCTGTTCTTCAGAACTTTCTATTCTTTAAAGAAAACCTGGACAAATTTACTCAACTGTTTTTCAACATAATAATAATAATAATAATAAATGTTTTCTGAGCAGCAAATCAGAATATTAGAATGATTTCTGGATCATGTAACACTGAGGACTGAAGTAATGATACTAAAAATTCAGGTTGAAATCACAGAAATAAATTACATTTTAAAATATATATAAATAGAAAACAGTTTTTTAAATAGTAAAAATATTTCAGGATTTTACTGCGTTTGCTGTACTTTGGATCAAATAAATGCAGCCTTAGTGAGCAAAAGAGACTTCTTTAAAACAAACAAATAAAGACATTACAAATTTGACTGTTCAACAGTCAGAAGTTATTCTAATATTGATTAGAATATTTATTAATTTAATCTGAGTACCAAACGTATCGGAGTATTTCAGCAGATGACATAATGATTGAGCATAATGACATTGGAATTCATCTGATTATTAAATGTTTTAAATTATTTTTGTAATCATCTGAATCATCATTTCTTTTTTTTTACAGGAGTACTTTAATGCAATTTTATGAATACTAAATGTACATGAATTGATTGGCACACTCAACTTATTTCCGCGCAGCGCGTGCAGGTTTCTCGCGCTCGCGCTCGCGGGGAGGGGGTGCGCGGAGCGGAGCGGCGCGGTTAGGGGAGGAAACGCCAGAGAGACGCGAGCGGAGCGGAAGGGAGCTGCAGGGAGTTGAGCGCTGAACGCAGGGCGGCTCGGAGGTCTGTGATCGCGGTTCTGCTCGCCTTGAAACGGAGCGCACCGGATCGTTACGCGCTCGCTGGAGAAACGGAAAGCGCTGCCGGTGCGCGTGCACGACTTACCGAGAGTTACCGAGCAAAAAGAGACGAGCGGAACGGAACGAAACGAAACGGAGCGGAGCGGAGGGATGGTGGATAACAGCGGCAGCGGCAAAACACAGATGGTGAGTCGGCGCAACTTAGTTCAAATGTTCATAATGTTACAGTGTAACAGTACATAATGTAACATCCTCATATGTGACTGTAAATCAAACACACCGCGACACAATGTATCATCTGGAACAGTGGGTTTGTTTTTCTGTCACGGTGATATTCTCATTGACTTCTGTTGCATTTACTACCTTTTTTGTTGCTTGTAAAAATAATTTTCAAAGGAACTGCAAGTAACACTGAATTAAATGTGACATTTCTAATAGTATTTTCTTTTAAAACTAGCTCAGTAATTTAAATTTTATGTAAAACTTTGAATCATTTTTACAGTGTATTACAACATTTACCTGATAAGCAAAATTTCGTTAAATGTACGCAAGGTTCGTTTTTCTACATGAATTTATAGTGAATGTTTGCATATGCATTTCTTATGCTTCTGTATCTGATGCACTTCTGCTTATCAGGTACATGCAGGTTTTTTTTTTTAAATGTTTAATTATTTTAACTAGGAAAATGACAAATGTACTCATAGTCGCAGAAACCTTTAGTCAGGTTGAGATTTTCATTCTTGGGTCCCTTTATGAAACTGTTTTATCTTGGCAACCCATAATGGTGGTGATTTCAAGTTTTACTATCACTGTGGTGACACACACACACACACACACACACACGCACACACACACACAGTGCCAGATGCATCTGAATGCACAAACATGCTGCTTTCATTAGGGGCCCGGCTTTAATCCACCGCTCAACTGTTTTTAGTCATGTTATATTCCCTTAAACCGCATGATTCTCATGCATGACTGTTTTACTCTAGTATGAAACTGGTCAGTGCATTTGAGTCATCCAGTCAATCTTGTTTTGTTTTAGAAAAGCCAACAGTGTGTGTGTGTGTGTGTTTTTAAGCTTTTATACTTTTACAGTATAGCTTGTAAATGATGATCATGTATTATTACACGCAGGTTATTTAACCCGTCCGTCCTGCTAAACCTGCGTATTTAAAAACAAATCTGACAGAGTTCAGAGCCGGTTTGCAGCTCGGATCGTCACATACTGCAGAAAACAAACACAGCTATTTACAGTGTTTACTTTTCTGATGAATGTACAGGGTTTGACAGTTTCTCATGAAGGGCTTGTGAATTAGATGTATTTTGCAAATCATTCTGATGTGTTTTCAGTGTTCAGTCCTGACGTGACATGTGACGTGTTTTTAAGAAAAGACAGCTGAGAGGGTTTGTTTTTAGGTTGAGGCAGTTTCTGACATGATTTGATGTATTTATTGTGCTGTATTGTGTTGCTAGACTGATATTTTGTGACCACAATGTTGTATAAATACTGCATAAAATACAAATTCATTTAAATGGAGATTTTTTTTCTATGCGCTGAGCTCATTAGCAACCTGTTCTCAGCCACTAAAAACCCATTTCAGTATTAATTACCATGACAATTAAAAATAAAATGCACTTTAGCAATGCATCTCTATATGTGACCCTGGACCACAGGTATATTTGTAAAACATTGTATGGGTCAAAATTATTGATTTTTCAAGTAAAGATCAGGTTCCATGAAGATGTTTTGTAAATATCCTATTATAAATAGACAACTTTAAAGGCAATTTTCTCAATATTTCGATTTTTTTGCTCCCTCAGATTCCAGATTTTTAAATAGTTTTATCTCCTAACAAACCATACATCCATGGAAAGCTTATTTATTTAGCTTTCAGATAATGTGTAAATCTCAATTTAAAAAAATTGACCCTTATGACTGGTTTTGTGGTCCAGAGTCACACATTTACTTATTGATGATTTGCTATCGACCTATTCTAAATGATTGTAACTCACATTCTAATTGCGTCCACAACCATCAATCGTTCTTGCATTAATATTGAGTTAGTGACCTCAGCAGAATTTGCAACAACAGCCAAATGTTTATGTTTGCAAAACAAAAATGCATGAACATGATCAATGAACGCTGAATGTAGTGACCAATGGGGTGTGTGACGGTTCTGCAAACATCATTATCGTGTTGCCAAAACATGAGAAATTGTGCTGATTTAAGTTCTCTTAGGAAATTATATTACTCAGCAAACACTTTCTAAGAAATGTTTAACTGAGTCAAACCTGGATGCACTAAGAGTTTTTATCCAAAGTGAACTTTATAACCTTATATAGGATTTTAAATGGCCCTTTTATAGTACTTCAACTTACTTGCCAAAAATGTGCTGAAAGTGTGCTTTCCTTCTGGCCATGCAAGATGTAGATGAGTTTGTTTCTTCATCAGATTTGTAAAAAATGCGTCATACCATCACTGTCTCACCAGTGAATGCTCTGGAGTGAATGGGTGCCATCAGAATGAGAGTCTAAACAGCTGATAAAAACGTGCCAAAACAGACTATAAACAAATTTGTGGCTGGATTTTGATGTGAGAGACAACAGGAGATGGACTTTTTTTATTGGAGGAAGCATAATTATGAACTAAAAACGTCTTAATAATGGATTTGTTTTAGCTTTTGTAGATTACTGTAATGTTTTATCAACTGATTCTGATGGCACCCATTCACTGCAGAGGATCTGTTCTCCATGGCATTAATTGTTTCTAGATATAGCTATTTGAGAATTTGAAATCTGAGGGTGCAAATAAATCAAAATATTGAGAAAATCACCTTTTAAGTTGTGTAAATGAGGTTCTTAGCGATGCATATTACTAATAAAAAAATTAGTTTTGATATATTTACTAGGAAGTTTAAAAAATATCTTAATGGAACGTGATCTTAACTTAATGTCCTAATGATTTTCGGCATCTAGATGAGTTTGTTTGTTCATCAGATTTGTAGAATCAGTTAACATACTGAGAAGACAAAAGCTGAAGCAAATCCATCATTAAGACGTTTTTAACTAAAATATGAGTCATAATCCATAATAAAGCTTCCTCCAGTGAAAAGGTGGTCTGGTTTGAATCAGGAGAAAAATCTGCACAGATCAAGCACCGTTTACAAGCCAAAACAGCTCTAAACAAATATGTGGCTGGATTTTGATATGAGAGACAACAGGAGATGGACTTTTTTAGATTATTGTGATGTTTTTATCAGACGATTGGACTCTCATTCTGACGGCACCCATTCACTGCAGAGGATCCATTGTCCAGTACATTATTTGAAATCTAAATATTAAGAAAATCGCCTTTTAAGTTCACCTAATGAAGTTCTTAGCAATGTATATCACTAATCAAAAATTAAGTTTTGATATATTTATGGTAGGAAATGTACAAAATATAAAAAATGTTCTTTGCTTAATATCATAATGATTTTTCACATGCAGATGAGTTCATTTCTTCATCAGATTTGTAGAAATGTGTCATTCCATCACTGCCTCACCATTGGATCCTTTGCAGTGAATGGGTGCCGTCAGAATGAGAGTCCAAACAGCTGATAAAAACATCACAATAATCCACAAGTAATCCACACCACTCCAGTCCATCAGTTAACATCTGGAGAAGACAAAAGCAAATTAAACAAATGAAACAAATTAAGACATTTTAATTAAAATACGAGTCCATAATCCATACTTTTTTTTTTTCAAATCTTGGGGAGTCAAAAGCTAAAACAAATCTATCATTAAGATGTTTTAACTAAAATACAAGTCTATAATCTATAATAACACTTTGTCTGTGTAAAAAGTGGTGTAAAAGCACTGTTTACAAGCCAAAACAGCTCTAAACATATATGTGGCTGGATTTTGATGTGAGAGACGACAAGAGATGAACTTTTTCACTGGAGGAAGATTATTATAGGTTATGGACTCATATTTTAGTTAAAAGTGCCTTAATGATAGATTTGTTTCAGCTTTTGTAGATTATTGTGATGTTTTTATCAGCTGTTTGGACTCTCATTCTGACGGCACCCATTCACTGCAGAGGATCCATTGGTGAGACAGTGATGGAATGATGCATTTCTCCAAATCTGATGAAGAAACAAACTCATGTACAGAGCTATAGTTGTCTGAAGTATTCCTTTAATGTTAACTCCAGCAGCCATGTGTTTATGTTTTCACGTGATCAGTGAAGCCCACAACATGCCAAAACAAAAGCAGCGCATGCTGAGTTACGCATTTATAGCTTTGATGGGACGTGCCGTAATTCGAGCGCTCGGCTCATTGATGTCTTTGTCCCGTCTCTCAGGAGGCCGGTTTGGCGGGTGGGTTCCCCCATAGCGCCTCCGCAGGGGTGAAGCTGGAGGCCATGATGGAGCAGCTGCAGCGGCAGCAGCAGGCGCGTCTGGAGATGGAGCACAAGGAGCGGCGGCTGCGAGAGGCTCACATCATGTACGCGCAGCAGGTCGCGGCTCAACAGGCCATTCTGGCCGCCGCGCGGGCTTCCGGGGCCGGATTCGTGGGCAAGAGCCTCATCGTGGGGACCGGACAGCCGTCCCACGTTTCCAATCAAAGCAGTTTGGACTCAGAACGCGAGGACGAGGAGGAACGGGGCCGGGACTCGGATGAGGATGACGATGATGATGGGATGATGGAGGGAGATGAAGGCAGCGAGGAAGACGACAGGCCGGCCAGCGGGTTGGAGTTCCTCAGGAAGCAGACTCTGGCGCTGCAGCAGGGAGCCATTCGTGTGGCCGGACGCCCTTTCGGGAGCTTCTCGGAGCCCGCGGCCGCAGCAGACCCACAGAGAGCTCCGTCACCCGCCGTCAGGGTCAAACAGGAACCCGAGGACGATCTCTCACCCGTCGGGCGACCGTCGGCGGCTTCTCCTAACGGTCAGGCGGACTGGAGCTACGAGGATCACTTTAAAGTGGTAAGAGCTTGTATTATCTTGTGCTTTCTTGTTTGTAGTAGTGGTTTTGTTTTGTTTTCCAGAGATATTAATAGCAAATGTCTAAACATTCATAAATCTATTACATTTGATCAAAATGAGTTTATGATAAAAGCCATAAAAGTGATGTTAATTCGAAGATAAAACAAGATATTGTTCTTGTTTCTAGCAAAAGCACACTTAATATATTGATTCATTTTGCTTCTCAAGTCATTTTCTGAAAAAAAATTAAGTCAAAATCAAAATGAAATAAGTTTGTTTAAAAATGTAAAAATAAACTTAATTCAGTGGGAAAAGCTGATTTTTCAGATGTTTTTTCTTGTTTCAAAATAAGACCTAATATCTTGTCATTTCGCTTTTCAAGTCTTTTTTAGAAAACAATCTGAAGTGAATATGTTTTTAAACAAGAAAAAATATCAGTCAATGGGGTCGGAAAAAGAAACCATTCAAAAGGAAAAAAATGTTTTTCTTCATTTACAGATTTTCATACATTTTTTAGAATACATGACTTAATTATAATTTTACCTCTCAGTTCTTGTGTACTGAAAGATGTTTTGAAATTAAACGAGTTTATCCTTAAAACAAGAAAAATAAACTTAATTCAAAAGGAAAAGCTGATTTTTAAGATGCTTTTAACTCGTTTAAAAGTAAGACCTAATATCTTGTCATTTTCTGAGAAAAAAAAAAAATCAAAACGAAGTGAATATATGTCATATCAGTCATTGGGGTCAGAAAAAAGAATTCAAAAGGGAAAAAAATACTAAAATGAAGGGTCCAAAATATAATTGGGGTCAGAAAAATATTTTCTCTTTAGCTTAAGTTTATTTCTCTGTCACTCTGTTCCCAGTGACACAAATTTTGATTGACTTGAGTACAAACTCACTTTTATGCATTTTTCAGTAAACAACACTTAATATCTAAAGTCATTTTGCTTTGTAAGTAAATGCATGTTGATTCAAGAATGTTTAGATATTCGTACTGGAAAACAACAACAACAAAAAAACTGAGAAGAAATGTTGTTTTATGCTGAGATTCTGAAGCATTTCATCCGACTCAGTTATTTGGCAAAAACCATGATGTTAACATTAAATGTAATAGATAGTATATTAAACAGAAATTGAATGCCACTTTGGTTGAAAGGAGAGAAACCCCAATAATGCACCTAACATCATTCACTTGTTCATATTTAGCGAGCTTCATTTCTATCTTTGTTTGTGATCAGCATGTTTAGGAAGTTCAGCAGGCTTTGATGGATCAGTCAGTCCTCTGGTTTGTGTGTTTGAGTTGTAACGGCCCCTCAGGAGAAACATCTGCTGCCGTCCGCTGCCGTTCTGCTCGCCGCGTGTGTTCTGGCTCAGAGCCGGACACTTAGTTTTACTTATTTGCTCTCTTACGCTGCTGCCAAACGCTGAGTCGACTTTGGCCGGCGTCCAGGCCGTGTAAAGAGACATTTGGCCCATATTTGTCAGCGGACGCGTGGGAGTGTTTGTGCACGCGTGTGACGGGCTTACAGTAGCTGCGTGAGGGAAGAACTTTATTGACTTTGATGGGAGTTTGTGAAGGTGATCATCTGACATTCAGCTAAAATGTCAAAACCTGAACTTCCAATGCAAAGCATTAAAACACATCTAATGCATTCCTATCTATTGAAGTTTTTCTAGCGTGCAAGTGTCTTAAATGTCACCATGCAATGCTGTTGCAGCCATTTACATCCATAATGTGACATATTTCAACTTGATTTTAATCTGTTGTTTTCTTCAAAATAACATGCACTGATATTGCAAATATTAATTCAATTACTGATCGTTCTTGTTTAATATAATCACGATTATTTGAAAATAACACAATAATTGTAAAACTAAAAGTGACACCATAATTTGAAATAAAATGTTAACTTAAATATAACATAAAAACATTAAGCTTATTTTATTATAGCTACTTAACAAGACAACATTTCTTATTTTTTTTATTTAGTTTAACTTGATGTGCTAAGTGCAACTGAAATAGAAATTAATAAAAACTATACAGACTTTTAAAAACAACAAACACTAATAAAAATGGCAAAAACACAACAGAGCTAAAATATTTAACCAAAATGAACATTAAAGCATAAAATAATCATTAATATAAAAAATTATAAAAAAATTATTAACATGAAAAGCAGAAAATATTAAATAAAATCAAATTTTAAATATAGTTCGTACTTGATGTCCTAAAGTAACAAACTGCAAGTGAAATAAAATATTAATAAAAAACTATATAGACTTTTAAAAACAACAAACACTACTAAAATGGCAAAAACACACAACTAAATTTAACATGAAAGCAGAAAAATATACTAATAAATCAAAGACAAAGACATTTTAATGGTATCTTAGAATAAAATAACTTTATAATAATATATTTTTAAATAAATACATTTTAGGCACATTTTGCCATCCAAATAATGGACATTATTAGTAAAATTTTCATTGAAATAAAATAAAATCATTAAAATAAAAAATAAAATTATATAGACTTTTAAAAATAACAAAACTAATAAAAATGGCAGTTAATATAACTTTAATTAAAATTATCATGAAAGCAGAAAAATAAAAATAAAATCAAAGACAAACACTATTATAGTATCAAAATTAACATAAAATTACACTAAATTTCAGTCACATTTTGCATCCAAATAATGGAAATTTAAATACAATTCCCACTGAAATAAAATAAAATTGCTAAAATAAAAATTAATAAAAACTATATAGACTTTTAAACACAACAAACACTAATTTTAAAAAGGCAAAAACAGTTAATAAAATGAACATGAAAGCAGAAAATATTAAATAAAATAAAATTCAAAATATTAGTTTAAATTGATGTACTAAAATAACTAAAACTGCAACTGAAAAAACTATTAATAAAAACTATAATGGGATCTCAATTAAAAATGTCAGTCATATTTTGCCACCCAATATAATAGAAATTTAATGTATATTATATTATATTATATTATATTATATTATATTATATTATATTATATTATAATTTTCACAGCAGTATTTATTATATATCATTCTTACACTGTAAATGACATGAACAAAGCAGAAAAATATTGTTAATCACAATTATTTCTATGACAATTAATCTAAAGTGCAAAGTTTATGATGGTGACAGACCTAAATAACACAAGGCTCATGAATGAAATGGCCAGTGAATGGATTGGCTTTGATTTGAGGAGTTCTGTGGAGTCAATCTCTGTCTGTCGACGTGCCGCTGAGAGTCAGGCGCTCTGTCCAGAGCTCCACATCAAGAGCCTCTGATGTGATTAAAGGCCTCTTATTTATAGAGACAACATCCATTCTGCTTTCCCAATATAGAGCAGCCATGTGGAAACGGACAATCCTGACCACAGAGAAAGAGAGATCCTTCCTGCTTATGATTTTGAGGCAGAATTATGATGCAAATGTGCATCTAGTTGATTTTGATTGAAATAGATGGACTGAACGATTGCATATTTCTTGCTTTGGCTTTTCTAGTGAAATGCAAGAGGCTTTTTAGCACAAGTGCAACAAATGAAGAGCAAAAGATGCATGTTATTGATGTTTAATGATTATTGTCATGCAACCACAGATGGGAAATGTATTTTTTTTTTTTTTTAGAGGTTCAAGTGTGTAGCGCTGAAACCCTATTGTAATGGTTAGAATGGTCATGGATCAGTGATCTCCAAGTAAAACTGAGTCCAGACCAAACCGTAAGTCGTAGGGACTTGAAACTTGGAAGGATGGTGGTACTCACACCACCGACAATGTCACCAAAGCTCACCCCAATCGGCCTGACGGGGGCGCTACAGCGATCAAAAATATGAAATCGCTCATAACTCATAAACCGTCAGTCGCAGACTCAAGCGTCTTATGTCATGCGGACAAAATGAATGCCTTAGGTTCGAACGTGAGCCTAGCGAAATGTTCAGGTATTTTGGATTTTTTGCAAAACCTAAATTTGCAAACAAATCCTTGTTTTTTTGGCGCCAAAGGAACGCCAAAACGTTCGAAAGGGCAAGGGCCACATTTGGTAAACTACCTATAACTCCTGAACGGAATGAGATATCTTCGCCAAACTCTGGACACTTATGTAGGAGCTCAAGCTGAGGTTGCAGGACAAAAATTGTGGAGCTTGGTCAATTGGTGGCACTGTAAGAGGGAAAAACATTACAATTGCTGTGCATGGTCTTCCTCCAAAGTGCCACAAGGGTCTATAAGGACATTTACGTTTCTCAGAAACCATGGCCATCATTGGCAATGAAGTTTGAGGACCTATTAGACATGGTTAATGGAGGCTGATTGGAACAAAACTTGGAGGGCCTGTTTGATTTCTGGCTCCAAAGGTCTGTGAGAAATGTAAAAGAAATGAGCCACTGGGGTGGGGGGATATTGAGTTTTTCAAGTGTGTAAACGATTGTGCGTTGCGTGGTTTTTCGCCTATATACAAAATGCTTGTATCATATTACAGAACTCGTCATTCCAGACAACTTTGCCTCTTGAACCACTGCTGTCAATCAAATCATTTGTTAAATGATTAAGATGTCAAAAACCTACTTTTGTGAACTAGTCCTAGGTTTTTGGCCTGATCGGAACCAAACCAGTGCAAAAAGATTTTCTGGACAGTGAATATCAATAATTATCAAAAAAAAAAAAGTGATAAATGGTAAATTACCTGGATTTGCATTGTCTCTTTTCATATGTATTTCTGGTCAGATTCATATGATACACAATCAACAATTTCCAAAATTCATGCAAAATAATTTGTACAGTGACCCTTAAAACTTTATTTTGACTAAAACCAATTTGCATCTGCAATCTCATGGAACAACTGTGGAAAATCCCACATTGTGATTCTGCCTTAAAGGATTACTCCACTTCCAAAATAAATACTTCCTGATAATTTACTCACGCCCATGTCATCCAAGATGCTCATGTCTTTCTTTCTTCGGTTGCAAAAAAAAAAAGTTTTCGAGGAAAACATTTCAGGATTTCTCTCCATATAGTGGACTTCAATGGTGCTCGATAGATTAAAGGTTGAAAATGCATTTTCAGTGCAGCTTTAAAGGGCTCTAAATGACCCCAGCCGAGAAAGAAGGGTCTTATCCAGCAAAACAATCAGTTATTTTCTAAAGAAGATTAATATTTATACACTTTTTAACCTCAAATGCTGTGCACTTCGGTTCAAGACAGGTCGGGTGTATCAACAAACTCCCATCTCATTTTCTCCTCCAATTGCTGCAGAAGTCCCAACCCAGTGTTTACATAGTGAATGAGCAAAGAAGATCAAACACTCTACAAAAAAGGTAAAACAACAATGTAGGACGATTTTGAAGTTTTTGGAGTTTTTTGACAGTCCCTAACTGTCTTGAACCAGAGTGCACATAAAAAGTGATTAAAAAGTGTATAAATATTATTCTTTTAAAGGAAATGACCAATCGTTTTGCTAAATAAGACCCTTATTCCTCAGCTGGGATCATTTAGAGCTGCACTGAAACTGCTGAGCACCATTGAAGTCCACTTTATGGAGAAAAATCCTGGAACGTTTTCCAGAAAAAACGAATTTTCTTTGCAACTGAAGATAGAAAGGATAACACAGGGATGATTTAATGATCAGATAATGTTTATTCTGAAAGTGGAGTAATCCTTTAAAAGCAACAGTCATATTGTGATCTGAAAAATAGAGTGTGTTTGTTATAATTTCCAAACTGACAGTCAGTTCTGAAATCAGGAAGAGGAAATGCTGCCGGTCAGACGGGGGGAGGGAGTGAGACGTGTCCGTCTCTGTCTTTGTATCCTGTCTTTTATGTGTTCTGTCATTACGTGTGGCCAGCAGTATATAATGACACCTCATCACGGCCGCTGGTTTCAGGTTGCGTGGTTTGGGGGGAGGATAAGAGACAGCACAGAGAGACGACGCTCTCGTTTTAATAGTATCTCTGTGAGTTTTAATGACAGCTGCTGCTGTAAATTCCTTCCTGAAGCCAGACAGGATGTGGTGTCACAGTCAGTTGTTCAGATGCTTGATTGATTAATCAGAAACCAAATCTTGCTGTGTTCACGTTCAGGGCTTTACACCTCTGCCGCTCAAAAATTTGGGATCAGTACGGTTTGTAATGGTTTTTAAAGACGTTTCTTCTGCTCATCAGGGCTGCATTTATTTGATTAAAAATACTGAAAAAACTGTAATATTGTGAAATATTATTTCAATTTAAAATAACCATTTTCTATGTGGATATATTTTTAAATCTACTTTATTTCTGCGATGCAAAGCTGAATTTTCTGCATCATTACTGCAGTCTTCAGTGTCACATGATCCTTCAGAAATCACTCTAAAATACGGATTTATTACTTTTATTATCAATGTTGGAAACGGTTATGATGCTAAATCATTTTTTGGAACTTTTTTTTTCAGGATTTTTTGATTAATACAAAATTTAAAAGAACAGCATTTATTTAAAATAGAGACCTTTTCTAACAATGTAAGTCTTTGCTATCACTTTTGAATAATTTAACACATTCTTAACGGATAAAAGTATTATTTTCATTCAAAAAAATTCAAGAAAATGTACTGACCCCAAACTTTGAACGAGGCGTTTATTGTTACAAAAGTTTTCTATTTTAAACAAATGTTTTTTGTTTTTTTTTCTTCAGAAAAACAGTTTCCAACGCTGATAATAGATCGGCATATATTTTCTTTTATGTTTTTCAAATAATTATTGTATTTTTTATTTAAGTTAATTTATTTTTTATTATAATTTTTTTAAACTTATTTGTTTATTCTTTTAATAAATGTAAAATGATGCAAAATAATTAAGTAAAATAATTAAATAAAATAAAAATATACAAATAAATAATCAAAAAATATGTTTTCTTTTTCTGTAAAATAGTTTTTATTATATTTTATAAATGTATAACTGATATATCTAATAAATGCATTCTTTTAATAGTTTAAAATTATTTTTAAATTGTTTATTATTTATTTTATAATTAAAAAATATATATTTCTTATAATGTATCTTCATTTTGTATTTAATAATTTAAATCATTCTGAATGATTTATTTATTTATTTAATCTTTTTTTCAATTATACATTTATTTAATTATATCTGGATTAATGGATGGATGCGTGCATTCATTTTTAAATTCCTTATGATTTATTTATTACATTTTAATTTATTATTAGATAATGTAAAAATGATTCATGTTTTATTATATTTTGTATATTTTAATAGTTTTAAAATATTACAAAATATAAAAAAAGTGTATTTTTACTTATTTTTGCCAAGGCAAGATTTCTTGTTTTTCTTCAGTTTAACCTGAAGAAAAACAGAAATAACTAAAACTAAATGAACAAAAACTAAATAAACAAAAGCTAATAAATAAAAAGCAATACAAATCATATAGACATATAAAAATAACCCTAATATTTTCTTTTAGCTTATTTTTATTTAAAAAAAAACATTTTTGTAAAATATCATTTAAAAAACATAATATAATAAAATAAAAAATCAAATGAAATAATAATAATAAAACTGAAATAAACTAAAACAAAACAAAATATAATATAATAAACAAAATAGTAAATATAATAAAATGATTTTGTTTATGTGAAGTACTGAAATAACTCAAACTAAATCAAATAAATAAATAAAAATAAATAAATATAATAAATAAAATGACAAAAACACACAAAAATTTTACTAAAACTAACTGAAGTGAAATATATTAATAACATTTAATTAAAATATTAACAAAATAAAAAAAAACTAGAAAACGTTTCAGATGAAGAACATGGCATCACTGCTTCATATCAACAACCCAAATATCAATATGTAATATATATACAATTTTGATTAAATGATTTAATGCATCACAGGAATAAATTATATTTTAAAGTATATTAAAATAGAAAACCACTATTTTAAATTGCATTAACATTTCACAATATTACATTTTTTTTTCAGTATTTTTAATCAAATAAACAGCCTTGATGAGCAGAAAAGTCTCCTTTAAAAAGCATTGCAAATCTTAGAGATCCCAAACCTTGAGTGGCAGTGTGATTGTGATAGTGAAGGATTGAATTGAGTGAGTGTGAGGTGTTTTGTGGTTTTTGTCAGTGATGTATGTGTGCTGACCTCACCCTTCGTCCAGCGCTGAGGATGTGATTGTTAAACAAGGGCCGGACAGAGGCGGCGTGTGCCGGGGTCCAGCGGTGGGACGTCCAGGGCCGCTGACCCCTGTAATCCTCCGCTGCGTCCCTGGGGTCCAGAGGGGCCGGTGGCTCTGCTAACGCTGTAATCCGTCAGTGATTAATAGGGCTTTAATAATGACTGCTGTGCTTGCAACCACAGCCTCAAACTGAACTCAGCAGTATCTGACCATTTTGAAATAACCATGACTGCTTGGCCGATTAACAAAAAGGTGTTTGTTTCATTCGGTAAATATTGTCTACAACATCATACATCTTGTTTAACAGCGCGATATCATTAAATAAATATTATATGATTTTTATGTCAATATTTGGGTTGTTGATATGAAGCAATGTTTTCTAATTCTTGTTTATTTTGTTAGTATTTTAATTCAATTTATTAATATATTTCACTTGAGGTTCAGTTAGTTTTAGTGTTTTTCTCATTTTTATTTGAATATATCTATTATCAATTTCATTTATTTATTTATTTTATTTAGTTTTAGTTATTTCAGTACTTTTTTATGTTTCATTTTATTATATTTACTTTTTTGTTTATTATATTATATCTTTTTTATTTCAGTTTTGTTATTATTATTTCATTTTATTTTATTTTTTATTTTCAGGTTATTGTTTTATGTCTATATGATTTTTATTGCTTTCTATTTATTAGTTATTTTAGTACTTCAGGTTAAACTAAAGAAAAATGAAAAATCTTGCCTTGGCAAAAATAAATGAAACATAAGCAATTTTTTTTTATGTTTCATTTTATTATATTTACTTAATTTTTTTGGTTTATTATATTATATTTAGTTTTATTTTATTTTTTATTTTATTTTTTATAATATTTTACAAAAATGTTTTTAATAAAATTAACCTAAAAGAAAATATGTGGCTTTTTTAAGTCTATATAATTTTTTTATAAAAATAAGCTAAAATATATATATATTTTTTTTTTTCAATATTTCAGTTTATTCTATTTTATTTTTTGTATATTATCTATCTTAAAATATATGTAATTTTAATTATCAATTAATTATTACCATTTCAATCTAATCTAATAAATATAAGCTAAAACAAAGTTTTTTTGTTATTTTAAGGGGTTTCTTTTTCATTTCAGTTTCATTTTATTATATTTTATTTTTATGTATTATGTATTTTAAAATATATTTATTAAATGAAATTATTAATTCATTATCACTGTTTTACTTAAAATAATAAAAATTCACCAAAAAATTCTAATAAATACAACTGGTTTTTTTTCTGCTCATTAAATATTTTATTTCAGTTTATTATATTTTATTTGACATATTTTTTATATATTTGCTTAATTATAATGACACTATTTTATATGGTTTTAGTTAACAATAATAACCCTGAAATGAACTAGTGAATATTACTGATGTGTGTTCTAGTAAAGCTGATATCATTTGTCTCTGACGTGGTCTTCCTCATGGTTACGTCTCTCTCAAACCCCGATGCGTTGCATAATTGAAGCGTGGCGTGGCTGCTGTGATCCGTGGAGCGGCGTGGGTCGATGTGGATTGTGTAGCTCTGACTGAGGGAATGATTGGCCTCATTTACGCTCATGCATTATGAATGTGAGATCCTCACGTGCGTTTGGTTCCAGTAGTTGAACCCATGCAGTCAGAAATGAGGCCAATCCTCTTTAAATCAACAGTTTTCATTTTAGTTCAGACCGCTTTGGTTTGTTTTGAAGATGTTTATTCATTTCAAATGAATTCACATTTTGTAATATTTTCAGTCAGTTGTTTGCGTTTGTGTTTCCTACGCCTAGTGCAGTTAAAAGCTTATTTATTATTTATTCAGCATCCCCGTTCATCAGACACCAGTGACTATAGATACAGTTCGGGATCAGTATGATTTTTAATGCTTTTAAAGGAGAATTTTTTCTGCTCATCAAGGCTGCTTTTATTTGATTATAAATACGGAAAAAAAAAAAGAACATTCTGAAATTTTAATGCAATTTAAAATATTTTAAAATATACTTTAAAATATAATTTATTCCTGTGATGCCATGCTGAATTTTCAGCTCCATTCCTAATCAGCTCATTAAATTATTTCACTTTATTATTTTTTTTTCATGTTTTATATATTTTAAAATATATTTATTAAATTAAATTTAGATTATTACTTAATTATTGCTATTTTTCTTCAAGTAACAAAATTTACAAAAACATTCTCATAAATATAAGCTCAGTCTTTTTATTTTCAGGTCATTATTTTTGTTTTCCAGTTTTTTTTTTCTCCATTTCACCTTATTAAATTATATTTCACTTTATTATATATTTTTTTATGTATTATATAATTAAAAATATATTAATTAAATTACATTTAGATTATTACTTAATTATTACTATTTTTCTTCAAGTAGCAAAATTTACAAAAACATTCTCATAAATATAAGCTCAGTCTTTTTATTTTCAGGTCATTATATTTGTTTTCCAGTTTTTTTTTTCTCCATTTCACCTTATTAAATTATATTTCACTTTATTATATTTTTTTTAATGTATTATATAATTAAAAATATATTAATTAAATTAAATTTAGATTATTACTTAATTATTACTATTTTTCTTCAAGTAACACATTTTACAAAAACATTCTCATAAATATAAGCTAAAATAAAATGTTTCAGTCTTTTTATTTTCAGGTTATTATATTTGTTTTCCAGTTTTTTCCCATTTCAGCTTATTAAATTATATTTCACTTTATTATATTTGATTTTTCATGTATTATATAATTTAAAATATATTTATTAAATTAAATTTAAATTAATTAGCCTTCAGTGTCACATAATCCTTCAGAAATCATTCTAATATGCTGATTTAGGATTCTTTGATAAATAAAATGTTAAAAAAAACAGCATTTGTTTAAAGTAGAAAACTTTTGTAACAATAAACACCTCGTTTAAAGTTTGGGTTCAGTAAGTGTTTTCTTTCTTTCTCTCTTTGAAAGAAATTAATACTTTTATTCAGTGTTCAATTGATAAATTGATAGATTATTAGAAAAGATTGCTATTTTAAATAAATGCTGCTCTTTTTAACTTATTTATTCTGAATAAATATATTTATTAAATATATTTATTTATTTAAATTCAATTTTCAAAATTTAAATTTTGTATAAAACAGTCTTTTGACAGTCTTATCATTAAAATTCAAGAAAAGAAAATATAATCAATGAATATTGTGGTTTGTTAGAAACTTACACATAAAAAAAATGGCTATTTTAATCGATTTTTTTTTAATGAACAAATCTTTTTGACAGCCTTGTCATAAAAAAAAACGGAATAAATATGATAAATATTCAAAATGTATTTTAATTAATTAATTTATTTATTTGTAAGAAACTTTAAAATAAAAAATGGCTTAATTAAATTGTCAAAAAGCTAAAAAAATATATATATTTTTGATTTAAATATTTTATGTTTATTTAAATTTATTTGTGAGAAACTTACACTTAAAAAATTGGCTATTTTTAATCCATTTGTTAATGAAAAACATATTGAATTTTTTAAAAACTTATTATTCATCAAAGAATTAAAAAAAAAAAAGTATCAGAGGTTCCAAAAAAATGAAGCAGCACAACTGTTTCCAACATTAATAATAAAAGTAATAAATCAATATATTAAAATGATTTCTGAAGGACACTGAAAACTGGAGAATTGATGCTAAAAATTCAGGTTTGCATCACCGAAATAAATCATATTTTAAAGTATATTAAAATAAAAGAATGCTATTTTGAATTGCAATAATTTTTCATAATATTACTCTTTTTTTCTGTATTTTTGATCAAATAAATGTAACTCATTTGATAAAAAAAAATCATACTGATCCCGAACTTTTGAGCGGCAGTGTATATCAATTTCTATTTAGTTTAAATGTATTTTGTAGTTCAGTTTTAGTTATTCTTTATATGATTTTTATGTTTACATTTATTTTTAATTAGTAGTTTCACTGCTTACGTTTATTTTAGTAGTTATTCATTTCTTCATTATTTATATTTGATTTGACTTCTGCTCTAGTACAATTGAACACTGTGTTTGTGCTGTTTAATGGTGTAATGCGGTGCTGAGGGATTGTGGCTTGTTTATGTGGGTTGATGTTATGAGGGCCAATGGTTTGCGTCATTAAACAAAATCCTTCGACGCTTGTGTTTGTGCAGATCTGTAGATGTTGACTTCAGCGCTCAGGCTGTGTTCAGAATGGAGCACTAGTGTGTATACTACTGCATACTGCACATGTTATGCTGTTCACTGCTTGTTTAAGATGATATGTGGAATAAAGGCCATAATTATTACAATGCTACAATGTTTCAAATAGTCGTACTGTACACGACTGTCACATGATCTGATCCACATATATGTTCAGCTGTAGCGGTTTACAGATTAAAATGGCTATTATTAATCTAGATTTGTATTTCAAAAAAACTGTAATCTTTGTTTAAAAAAAATTAGGAATGAATATTGTAGTTTCAGAGTAACTTTTTTAATAATAATATTGTGGAAAAGGACTTATAATCGATTGAAAGTCTTTGTTAAAAAATTAATAAATGGTGAATGAATATTTTGGTTTGTAAAAATCTTTAAAAAGCTATTTTTAATCCAATTTTCAATTTTAAAAAAATATTTTGACAGTCTTGTCAAAAAGGGAAAAAAATTCTGAATAAATATTATAAATTAATTTAAATATTTTTTGAGAAATTAAATTTTTTTCTATTTTTAGTCAATTTTTTTTAAATCCTTTTGACAAAGGAAAAACATCTCAATTCCTTTAAATATTTCACATTTATTCAAATGTATTTTTTTGTAAGAAGTTCAATTAAAAATTAAATATGATACAATATTATTAATATGTTTATTTAAATTTATTTATTTGTAAGAAACCTATTTTTTTCATAATTTTTAATGGAAAAATTCTTTTGACAGTCTTGTCAAAAAGGAAAGAATTCTGAATAAATATTATAAATAACTTTATTAATTACTTATTATTATTATTATTTTAATTATTTGTATCATATATGTCGTTTAACAGTCTTTACAAATAAAAGTCTAGCAAAATCAATGAATATTGTGGTTTGTGAGAAACTTACAAATTAAAAACAAATTTAATCCAATTTCTAAAGAAAAAATCCTTTTGACAGTCTTGTCAAAAAGGTAAAAAATTATAAATTAAATTAAATATTTTATGTTTAAATAAAAGTATTCATTTGTGAGAAATACACATTAAAATGACTATTTTTAATCCAATTTTTAATGAAAAAATCATTTTGACAATCCTGTCAGAAAGGGGAAAAATCTGAATAAATATGTTAAATTCATTTCAACATTTTGTTTATTTAAATGTATTTATTTGAGAGGATCCTACACGTTAAAAATACTTATTTTGATAAAAAATTTTAATGAAAAAATCCTTTTGACAATCTTGTCAGAAAGGGAAAAAAATCTGAATAAATATAATAAATTGATTGAAATATTTCACATTTATTTAAATTTATTTATTTATTTGTGAGTAATTCGATTACAAAAAATGATATTTTTAAATCCAAATTTGTATGTATTTATTTTTCTTTTATTATTTATCTGTATACAAATACACTCCAATTAAATAATTCATCATAAAAAGAAAGAGTAAAAAGGAATAGATAAATATTGTTATTTGTAAGAAACTTAAAAATAAAAGTGGCTGTTTTTATAAAATTTTTGTAAAATATTTTTTTAAAGACCTGAGAAAAAAATGCTGTTTAATCCAATTTCTATTAAAAAAAAACAAACATATCAAGTCATGAGTCAAGAAAAGAAAACAAAATAGCATTCATTTTGTGTTTTATGTTGTTTCTGATCATTTAGCAATACAGAAATACAGCACAGTTTTCTGCATATGTCTGCAAATATAGTTGGTGATTCCATGATTAAGCTGTATACTGTTAGTGTGCCAGTCTGAACAGAGCCTAAATGAGCAGAAACCGTTGTTAAACCTTTAATCTGTGCGGCAGAACACGTTCAGCTCAGTCTGCTCCTCCCGTCTCAATGCGCTGATCCACGCTCATCTAATGGTGTGTTTAGGGTTAGGGTGTGTGTGTTTAGGGTGTGCTTGTGGACTCTCTCACAGTCCCGTGTTGAAGATTCCTCAGATCCAGGAATAGTGTTCCTGAATGTGGGGGAGGGTCTGGAAGCGTCACTCCACCCAGACCAAACATTCCGATCCCAATTACAGAGTCCAGTCCTCAAACGCCACTCCTTCTGGTTTATCTCCTATCTATGTTTGTCAGTCTGAAATAGCACGGTTATATTTGTCATTCGGGTATAAAATCGTTTATTTTTTTATATTTCACTTTAATCGTGTCTTTAGCTGCATTTGTAAAATTTTGGTACACTGTAAAAAGTTTTCACCAGTTTCAACTTAAAAACTTAAGTTTAGCAGCTGCCTTAAGATTTTAAGTTAAATCAACTTAAGCCATTTAAATTTACGAGTTATATCAACTCATTATTAGGGCTGTGCAATAAATCGCATGCGATTTATTGCACAGCCCTACTCATTATTATTGTAATAAGTTAAAATGACTTGTAGTTTTAAGTTGATTTAACTTAAAAACTTAAGGCAGCTGCTGAACTTAGGTTTTTAAGTTGAATCTGGTGAAAACTTTTTACAGCGTAGGATTTTCCCCCCAATACCCCATCAATCTTCAACCCTGGACTTGAGAAACCAATACAGACAGACACGAGGTTGCATGTATTTTTTCAAGACGAAAATGGGAAGATTTTGGGTTGCTAGACAGATGCAAACTCACTGCAAGGGTATATTTGTTGCAATAGCCAAAAATGCATTGCATTTTTTTAATGCCAAAAAATCATTAGGATATTAAGATCATGTTCCATGAAGATAGTTGGTAAATTTCCTACCACAGATGTAATAAAACGTAATTTTTGATTAGTAATATGAGACCCTGGAGCACAAAACCAGTCTTAAGTCGCTGGGGTATATTTGTAGCAATAGCCAAAAATACATAGTATGGGTCAAAATTATTGATTTTTCTTTTATGCCAAAAATCATTAGGAAATTAAGTAAAGATCACGTTCCATGAATTTTTTTTGTAAAATTCCTACTATAAATATGTCAAAATGTATTTTTTGATTGGTAATATGCATTGTTAAGAACTTAATTTGAACAACTTTAAAGGTGATTTTCTTAATATTCAGATTTTTTTGCACCCTCAGATTCCAGATTTTCAAATAGATGTATCTCGACCAAATATTGTCCTATGTATACATCTCAGTTTTGTCAAATTTTACCTTATGACTGGTTTTGTGGTCCAGGGTCACATATGCATTGCTAAAAACGTCATTAGGACAACTTTGAAGGTGATTTTCTCAATGTTTTGATTTTTTTTTTTTTTTTTTTTTGCACCCTCAGGTTCTAGATTTTCAAATAGCTGTATCTGTAATCATAACATCAATGGGAAGCTTATTTATTCAATATAAAATAAAAACACACTTATAGGTCACAAATACCTAAATTTGGCCAGTTACTCCAATTAATCATAATACTTACACAGTAGACTTTTACTGATACAGTTTTATCAACAAAAGCCATTTTTACACTGCAGATGTTGAACAGAAGTTGTGTTGATTTACGTGTTTAATGCGGCTCAAAAGAGACATTTATGCATATTTATGCCACAAATGCATAATCCAAATGGCCTACATGAAGTATAATTTATTAATACACAATTATAGTATAATTATACATTAAGGAACTTATTATAGGTTACAGCTGCAATAACATGACAAAAAATCATTATTGGTGATTTTTGCTCTTGATATTGTTATAAATGTAATGTTAATTAATAGAATTTAAACAATTTTAGAAAAAAAAGCACATCATATTCTGGCTTTCACTTTCCATGATTGTATCTGATTGCATTGCATTTATAAGCTCAACTTTAGGACTCTATGAAATTTTATTTTTTCCCAAATTCCATTTTATTTTTTTCCAAATTCCATTTTATTTTTTTCCAAATTCCATTTTTCCCGTTTAATTTTTCTGGATTCCATTTTTTTCTGTTTTGATTTTTTTTTTAAATAGTATTAATCAAAAAGCATGTTTAATTAATTAAAATCATGAAACATATACAATTTCACAGTATAACACATTTTTTTAGGGTCCACCATGTTTTATTGTTACCAAATTCTTTGTTTTAGCATGTCTAATAATTACTTGAAATAAAAACAACTAAATTTATTAAAACTTATTCTAAAAATTGTTATTAATTATATAATTCTCTTTTCTCCCCTTAGATATTCTGTGTTGTGAATTTTCTGGACATTAAAAGAAAGCGTCAAAAGTTAATTTAATTTATCTTTTATTTACTGAAAATTAAACAGACTTTGTTTTATTTTATAAAAATTCCATCAGTGTTTTCTGCATTTGTGAATTGTTATAACTTGTAATAATAAATCTAAATGCAATTCTGCACTAATCAACACTTCATTTATCTTTATATTTCACTTTAATTGTGTCTAGTTTAATTGCATTTGTTGCACTTTTATTTATTTTGGTGGGATTTTCCAGATCTTCAACCCTGGACCTGAGAAACCAATAGACCATACAGACACGAGGTTGCATGTATTTTTTTCAAGATGAAAATGTAAAGATTTTTTGGTTGCTACTCAGAAGCAACCTCACAATATGTTGATTTGACTGTGTTTTCTGTCCATCAAAGCATGAGGAAGACACAGAATGCACGTCATATCAGCTCTGATGTGCAGAATCCTGCCTGTGATCTGGTCTTGACCTCTCACAGACGTTCGGTTTCCCGGAAGAGAATGCAGACGGCAGGTCTGGCCTTGTGCCGACTTGAACGTGACCGAGATCCAATGAGTGACGGAGAAAACCTAGATTTGGAGTACAACCTAGATTTGTATCTAATCTAGATTTTTTGTGTAGAAAAATGTGGTTTGCATGTACGAAACACACCGCCAGCACCTGCACGATACGACGATACTGCACAACTGCAACCGTTCTGATGATCTGATATTCTATTTTCTAGAAAGATGCTTCCCTTAAAGGAATAGTTCAACAAAAATGAAAATGTGCTGGAAATGTGCTCTCCCTCAGGCAATCCAAGATCTGAGTTTGTTTCTTGTAGAAATGCAGCATTCCATCACTTGCTCACCAAAGGAGTGAATGGGTGCCGTCAGAATGAGAGTCCAAACAGCTGATAAAAACATCACAAGTAATCCACACCACTCCATCAGTTAACATCTGGAGTAGACAAAAGATAAACCAAATCCATCAAGATGTTTTAACTAAAATACTAAAGTCCATAATCTATAATAACGCTTTCTCCAGTGAAAAAATGTGTTTTAATAATGGATTTGTTTCAGATTTGTCTTGTCAAGATGTTAACTGATGGACTGGAGTGGTGTGGATTACTTGTGGATTATTGTGATGTTTTTATCAGCTGTTTGGACTCTCATTCTGACGGCACCCATTCACTCCAGAGGATCCATTGGTGAGACAGTGATGGAATGACACAGTTCTACAAATCTGATGAAGAAACAAACTCATCTGCATGCCAAAAATCATTAGGATATTAAGTAAAGATTGTGTTCCATGAAAATATTTTGTAAATTTCCTACCATATATATATCAGAACTTAATTTTTGATTAGTAATATGTATTGCTAAGAACTTGATTTGGACAACTTTAAAAATAAAAACATCACAATAATCCACAAGTAATCCACACCACTCCAGTCCATCAGTTAACATCTTGACAAGACAAAAGCTGAAACAAATCCACAATTAAGATGTTGTTAACTAAAATACAAGTCCATAATCCATAAGAACTAGGGGTGGGCATAGATTAATTTTTTTAATCTAGATTAATCTAGATTAAATCTTGGAATTAATCTAGATTAAAATGGCTAATTTGAATTCTGCTGAAGGCATTCAGAATATGTGTGCTACCCAAATAATGACTAAAAGTAAGTCTTCGAGAACGGGCCAGGTGGCGCATTAGATCAGGCGCTCATCTCCTGTTTCCAAAATGCATCACAAACTGCTTGACAATTGCATTTACAACATAATTACCTATACAAACTTGTGTAACCAAGTACTTGTGCGCAAAAGGCTGTACGACGTGCGTGTTGCACCGGCATGGATTTCTGCGTACATAGTCTTCCATTAAACTGCGTTGCTTTTAGAAGCATCAATTCAGTTGTTGCATATAGTTTAATGTCTTTATTTCGGGATTATCAAAGTAAATTATAACTCACGTGCCCCAGTAAAAAGGGTCTAGCAACGCACCTGCCCTGAAGCGGCTTGTCAGCACGTCTTGTTTGATGTGGTAATTTCACAGTAGGCATACACACAGGTTTGAAGACTTGTTCTCGCCCCCTACAGTGCAATTTGACTAGGTATACGTCATCCGCGCTAAAATATCAAGGTGAAAGTCATCATATCTTATATTTTTTTTATCGCCCGATAAGAGTCTCACGTTAACGCAGCACGTTAACGCCGATAACGGCCCACCACTAATAAGAACGCTTCCTCCGGTGAAAAAGTGGTCTGGTCTGAATCAGGAGAGAAATCTGCACAGATCAAGCAGTGTTTACAATCCAAAATGGCTCTAAACAAATATGTGGCTGGATTTTGATGTGAGAGACAACAGGAGATGGACTTTTTCACTGAGGATGCGTTATTATGGAGTAAAAACACCTTGATGGATTTGTTTCAGGTTTTGTAGATTATTGAGATTTTAAATGTACATTATTCTAAACAAATCAGTGGGAAAACCTTCTATATCTGTTATAGAGTTTTAAATAGGTTTGATTTTTGAGTAGCAAATGTGACCCTGGACCACAAAACCAGTCATAAGGGTAATTTTACAAAATGAAAGCTGAATAAATAAGCTTTCCCCTTGATGTACGGTTTGTTAGGATAGGGCAATATTTTCCCGAGATACAACTATTTGAAATTCTGGAATCTGAGGGTGCAAAAAAATCAGAACATTGAGAAAATGGGCTTTAATGTTGTCCAAATGAAGTTCTTAGCAATGCATATTACTAATCAAAAATTAGGTTTTGATATATTTACAGTAAAATATAAATAATTTATATTTATGTTAATTTACAATACACATTGTATCAAAGCAGCTTTTATTTAATTTTTTCATCAAAGCAGCTTTTTTATTTTATTTATTTATTTATTATTATTTTTTCATGTTTATTTTGTTTATCTTTTAACTTAGAATTACTTATAACTTAAAAGCAAGATATAAATGCCATGCAGAATTTAGAATTTAGAGTTAATTTTTTACAAGATTTTTTTACAATTGTATTTTTTTATTTATATTTATTTTGTTAATCATTTCTTTAAAAGTCAGACTTGCAATCTGGAATCATGTAATTCTGAGAAAAAAAGCCATAAATAAAAGAATTGCAAGACAAATTTAGAATTTTTTTATTGTGTATATATATATATTTATATATATAATAAATGTTTCATCTGAAATTTCAACTTTTCAATACCAAAGCATTAAAACACAATTTTTTTTAGTGATCCGATTGAATAAATCATATTATTTGAAAATAGCAAGTAAAGTAATTTTTTATGGAATCTTTTTTTGGTGCCAAAGCATTTTTTTAATCTTAGTTTCTAACTTTTTATGCCAAACCATTTAAATAGCTATTATCCTGTATTATATTTTCACTTATTAGATTCAGTAAATCCTAAACCAAACCTTTAAACTCATATTATTTGAAAAAAGCAAGTCAGATTTATTTATATAGCACTTTTCACAACACACAGTTTTGAAAGCAGCTTTTTATAATGCAAACTGAACAATGATTAGATTTATTCAGTAAAGTGTTTTTGTATTGCGCTTTTCACAACACAAGTTGTTTAAAAGCAGCTTTTTGAAGCAAGTTTATAGCATCTTCATGCCTTATAGTTGCATTCGGAGCTTTATATGTTTTGAAAGTCTAAAACAACAGCTGGGATGTAAGTGAAGTGCTTTCTGGTGTCAGTAGGTGAGGTTTGGTGGCGTTGAGTGTGATTTTAGCGGGTTGTGAACGTGCCGCAGTGATTGTTGGTTTGGCTCTGGTCCAGATCAGTGGCTGAAGGAGCCGCTGGCACGCGGCCACAGACGGAGAGACCAGTGTTTGATTTCACTCTCACGCTCGTGATGTAAGCGCCGGCCCTTTAACCGCCTGCCAAGAGCCTATTCCTGCCAAAATAACCTTCCCAATTCCAGACCAGCTCATTCAGAAACACTTCTCATTCAGTTTTGAACTCAGCAGGTGAACACCAAGAACACAATTCTTTGAGCCCAGAGTTTTTCTGAGCTGTGTATCTGCTGAAGAATCAGATTTAGTTTGTTTTGAATATCCTCGGTGAAGCGCAGCAGCCGAGATTTCCATTAAATGCTTCACTTGATTACTCTGCAGGCGGCGTGACAATGATAAAATACACACAAAGCCTCGATTGCATATCTAATGTGCGTCATTTGCTCTTCATTTGGTTATGAAGGTTAAAAATTTGGTTAAAAATAATTTGGCAGTGAGATTTGATGTCGCTCGATTTACACTTATTTTCTGAGCGAAATTCATTTGATTATGAGACACGAATCCATAAGTTGGACGTTAACAGAATTTGAAGACAGCGTGAGATTTTCAAAGTGAGCTTGTTTAAGTAAACGGTCACAATTACTGATTTTCTCATTGTTTTATTAGTTTATACTTATAGAGCTGGTTTCGTTTTCTCTGTTTATTGTTGAAGAAAGTATTCAGTGAATTATTATAAGGAATGTATCTGGAATGTATTTATTTATTTTGTTTGTTTATATCTTTTTCTATTCATTTTGTTTATCTTTTAGCTTAGAATGGTGAGATAATAAACTCAGAATTCTGATTACCTTTTATATATATATATATATTTATGATTATTTATTCACAATTTTAGATATTTTAAAATTTAAATATTTATTTATTTATGCAGTTATTCATTTTTATATTTTTATATTTATTTCATATATTTCTTTTTTTAATTTAGAATTAACTAAGAATTGCAAGACATCAACTAAGAATTGTGATTGTTTTTTCACAATTTTATATATTTTTTACATATTTAATAATTTATTTGTGTATGTATTTATTTGTTTGTT
>NC_133371.1:48023495-48081446 GCF_049309525.1 Garra rufa | reverse complement strand
ATATATATATATATATATATATATATATATATATATATATATATATATATATATATATAATTTTATTTTAAAAAAATTTAAATACTAATTTTCTTTTTTTATTGCGAAAATGTCTACATAAGACAGAAAACAACATAAGGCACAACCACCATAAATACTATAAATAATCAACATAAATATTATACTTCCAACAACATAACAAGAATAAGGGTAAAGAAAAAGAAAAAAGAACAATCAAATAAAGTATGTTAAAATAATAAATATTTGGAGATAGAGAGGCAACGAGATTCAGACTTTCTATTTAGATGTATAAAGTACCTAAAACTCTGAAACATTTTTACAAACTCAGAAAGAAATACATTAAAGGATGGCTTACATTTTTTTCCATTTACATGAAAATGATATTTACCCAACAATAAAACAAAGTTGACAACATCTGAAAAAAAAAAAAGAAAATTTAAATCACACTTAAAAAAGAAGATATCTTGCATAACAAATGAAGAAATTGTTTCCATTTTTATTGATAACCAGCTATGAATATCAACCCAGAATTTAGATTTAACCTGTTAAATCGCATTCCTATTGTTATGTGTTTTAAATCCGAACCCAGTCCTAAAAGGCAAATTAATTATTTATTGCTTTATTGATTGTCATGTAGTTAGTAATAAGAAAATAATAATCGTATGAGGAAAAAAATAAAATAATGAACATTGTTTAGTTTAAAAAATAAAAAATAAGCCCGCTATTCTCCATGGTGCGTCATCCCGCTTTGCGTCATGCGTCATCAGCGTGCGCCGTGCCCTGTTTGGACGAGCAAGTTCGATTCATCGGTGTCACAGCAGCAGGAAGGATGTTTTCAGCAGTGGTTCTGCGCGGTATCGGGAGTCTGACCCGAGCACGAGCCTCGTTCACAGGTATGGAAACACACATGACCGTGTGCTAGCTTCCTGAAGGTTTATTTGCTCATGAAAACCCAGCGCGAGTTTGAGAACGTCGATGACCTTTCATTGGTTTTATTAGATTGAGTCGCGCTCACAGTGTAACGCACCTGACCTATCATTAGTTGGGTCAAAAGGGTTTGTGTTATTATTGTACATTTGTATATATGTGTGTTTGTGTCTGTGTGTATGTATTTGCCCTTCTAATGACCCACATGTACAGTAGATACAGTAATTTAGTCTAAATGTATATTTTTCTGTTTTGTAGCTCCTCTGGCTGTCAGATGTTACTCTCATGCCAAAGTAGAGACAGATGAGGAGTTTGACTCCCGCTGGGTGACATACTTCAGCAAACCAGACCTGGATGCCTGGGAGCTCCGCAAAGGTGACTTTACATTCAAAAATGCAGTAAAAACTGTGAAATAATATTGCTATGTGAATATCTGTTAAACTGTAATCTATTTCTGTGGTCAAAGCTGAATTTTCAGCATCATTACTTAGTCTTCAGTGTCACATGATCTTTTAGAAATCATTCTAATAAGTTGTTTTGCTGCTCAACAAACATTTCGGATTATGATCATTGTTGAAAACAGTTGTGCTGCAGCCTGCACAGTATTTTTGTGGAAATGTAAATTTTTTCCACTTTGTCTTCAGGCATGAACACACTGATTGGCTATGACCTCGTTCCAGAACCAAAGATCCTGGACTCTGCTCTGCGCGCATGCAGACGGTTGAATGATCTGGCCAGTGCTATCCGCATCCTAGAAGCTGTCAAAGTGAGAGAAACAAACGCACAGCTAGAAAATGAGTTTATGCTTTCGTTTGCGTCTCTGTTAAGGAAAAGTTCATCCAGAAATGAAAGATTAGGATGAGTTTGTTTCTTCATCAGGTTTGTAGAAATATGTCATTCCATCACTGTCTCACCAATGGATCCTCTGGAGTGAATGGGTGCCGTCTGAATCAGCTGATAAAAACATCACAATTCTCTACAAGTAATCCACACCACTCCAGTCCATCAGTTAACATCTGGACAAGACAAAAGCTGAAACAAATCCATTTTAATAAAAATCCATCCTTCAGTGTTAAAGTCCATCTCACATCAAAATTCAGCCACATATTTGTTTAGAGCTGTTTTGGTTTATAAACGGTGCTTGATCTGTGCAGATTTCTCTCCTGATTCAGACCACTTTTTTACTGGAGGAAGCGTTATTATAAATTATGGATTAATGATGGATTTGTTTCAGCTTTTGTCTTCTCAAGATGTTAACTAAAAGTGTGCTCACCCTTAAGCCATCCAAGATGATGAGTTTGAAAAGTGTCATTTCATCGCTTGCGCACCAATGCACTGAATGGGTGCCGTCAGAATGAGAGTCCAAACAGCTCATAAAATTATCATAATAATTGAGAAGGCAAAAGCTGAGACAAATCCATCATTAAGATGTTTTGAACTAAAATGCAAGTCCATAGCCGTAATAATGCTTCCTCCAGTGTTAAAGTCCATCTCCTGTTGTCTCTCACATCTCATACCCAGTCACATATGTGACCCTGGACCAAGTCGCTGGGGTATATTTGTAGCAATAGCCAAAAATAAACTGTATGGGTCAAAATTATTGATTTTTCTTTTATGCCAAAAATCATTAGGAAATTAAGTAAAGATCATGTTCCATGAAGATTTTTTGTAAAATTCCTACTATAAATATATCAAAATGTAATTTTTGATTAGTAATATGCATTGTTAAGAATTTAATTTGGACAACTTTAAAGGTGTTTTTCTCAGTATTTAAATTTTTTTTGCTCCCTCAGATTCCAGATCTTCAAATAGATGTATCTCGGCCAAATATTGTCCTATCCTAACAAACCATACATCAATAGAAAGCTTATTTATTGAGCTTTCATATGATGTATACATCTCAGTTTTGTAAAAATTTAACCTTATGACTGGTTTTGTGGTCCAGGGTCACATATTTGTTTAAAGCTGTTTTGGCTTGTAAACAGGGCTTGATCTGTGCAGATTTCTCTCCTGATTCAGTCCAGACCACTTTTTCACTGGAGGAAGTGTCATTATAGATGATGGACTTGTATTTTAGTTAACTTCTCAAGATGTTAACTGAGTGTTGTGGATTGCTTGTGGTTTATTATTGTTTTTATCAGCTGTTTGGACTCTCACTCTGATGGCACCCATTCATTCTAGAGGATCCATTGGTAAGACTGATGACTTATTTCTACAAACCTGATTAAGAAACAAACTCATCCTGATCTTGGATGGCCTGAGGGTGAGCGTTTTTCATTTTTGGGTGAACAATTCTTTTATTTCATTCATAAACATATGCATCTTTAATGGTTTTATTGATCTATAAAGTATTACCAACCACTTATTAATTAAAGGTAACTAGCAGTGAGGTCACAGAGGCATGAAGATCCTAATGTGTTTGAAATGGCCGCTGTATTATTTCTGGACTCTTGTCTTCATTCAGACTGAAAAGGTCATTTACGCTTAATTACAGAACAAGCTATTCCACTGAGGAGCAGAAGGTCAATTATTTGTGACCCCGGACCAAAAAAACAATCATAAGGGTTAAATTTCTCAATTTATCTGAAAACTAAATAAATTATCTTTCCATTGATGTATAGTTTGTAAGGATAGAATATTTGGCAAGATATAGCTATTTAAAAAGCTCAAATCTGAGTGTGCAGAAAAAGAAGTTGTCCAAATGAAGTATTACTAATCAAAAAAAAAATTAAGTTTTGATATTTATGCTAGGACATTTACAAAATATCTTCATGAAACATGATCTTTAATTAATATCTTAGTTAATATCTTAAGATGTTTGTGGTTCCGGGTCATATTTGTCAGAGTTGTTATTAACATGCTCCACACGCTGTGTTGTTGTCGTTTTTTTCTCAGGATAAGTCTGGTCCTCATAAGGAGATCTACCCGTATTTAATCCAGGAGCTCAAACCCACGCTGCAGGAGCTGGGCATCTCCACTCCAGAAGAGCTGGGCATCGATAAAGTCTGAGTCTGCTCACAGATTCCTCAAAGCAGCTAATAAACAAGTTGGTTCCTTTTTCATTTTTTGTTGCCTTTTTTATGCATCAAGTTTTGCCCATGTACTGATGTGTTTCTGTTTGTGTTTCAGGGTTTTTGTGAATTGAATGGGGTTTTCTACCTCTCTGCTCACTGTATGATATTCAGGAAGTCAAACTCAGTCCCGTCCTGTATAAAACATAATGGGCCTAATAAATGAAGCAATACTGAATGAGTGTGTGAGTGTTTTTTTATTTGTGTTTGAATGATTTGTCCTGAGATTATGATAGTTTGTTCAGTTAAAAAAAGATTTCACACATTAAAATGCTAAAAAAAAAAAAAAAAAATGCAATCCCATCACCATCAGAAAAAAATCATTTTGCAGGTTTCTGTGGCTCTTAAGTCTTAATTCGCCCTTCTATGAATAAAGGCTTAAAAACATCATAAATCAGAGCAGAAAGTCTTAAATTCATAAAGTTAAGGCGTTAAATGTTACGTGCACTGCAAAAAGAAATAATTATTTTAAAAAACTTAAATAAAAATAAAAAAGAATATCTTCCTCTGTATTTTTCAAATACAAATATGTAAACTCTTAAATCAATTTTTTTTTTATCCTGAATTAAATTTTAAAGAAAATCTGATATCAGATATTTGTCATTGTTTTAATCATAAACTCTCTTAATATTTATCAATACTCCCTTAATATAATAAAAAGATATATTAAATGTGATGTAATAAAATAACTAAATAACTAACCTTATTAAAATGAATAAAAACAATATTGATTAAAAAAAAAACGATTATTTAAAAAAAAAAAAAAACACTGACTAAAATGAAATTTAAAAAAAAATGAACACAAGGTGTTTTGAAACATGTCTATATAACTTTTGTAAATGTTTGTAACTCTGTTTACATTTTAAAAAAATCATGTTTTTATTGTGTGAGTACGGTGGCCGAGAAGTGCCAAACAAATCACAATTCTGAAAACAAAATTACAAAAATTTAAATCTAAAGACAAAGTAACAATTCAGAAATCATTTGATCCAAAATGGGAATTCAAAGCGCATATGTCGAATCATTTGATCCAGAACAGGACTTTAAAGTGTGAATCGCGAATCATTTGATTCAAAACGGGATTTTAGGCAAGGCAAGTTTATTTATATAGCACATTTCATACACAATGGTAATTCAAAGGGCTGTACATAAGAGGGATTAAAATCATAATATAAAAATTTATCATAATAATCACAACAATAAAAACATTTAAAATGATTTAAAAATTGATTTAAAATTAATTAAAATGGTAAAAATGATTATACATAAAATAATGCAATCTGTTCGGACGTAGCACAGTGCTCATTCAATAAATGCACAACTGAACAGATGAGTTTTGTATTAGCACATCTGATCTCTTCTGGAAGCTGATTCCAAAGTAGCTAAAAGTGGATTCCACTTGTTTTGTGTGAACCCTTGATATTACTAACTGACTCGATCCTAGTGATCTGAGTTGTCTGTTGGGTTTATATTCAGTGAGCATAATGTATGTAGGTCCTAGGCCATTGAGTGCTTGAGTTGTCTATTCCATTTGCACAACAGCATGTGAAATTTGTCAATCAGTGTTACTTCCTAAGTGGGCAGTTTGATTTCACAGAAGTGTGATTGGCTTGGAGTTACATTGTATTGTTTAAGTCTTCCCTTTATTTTATTCTTGAGCAGTGTAGTTGGCTGTTTCCTTCACCAGGAGTATCTAATATAAAGCTGCAGTGGCGGTGGAGCGCCTGTGAGCGGCAGCAGCGCGCAGAATCAGCCGAATGTGTGAATCACGTCAGGCGAAGAAGAATCTCCCTGTTTACAGCAGTGTTTTTAAACTCTATTAGCATGAGTTAGCATGAGTGTGATTTAAGACATGATTTCTCATTTAAACTCTCATTCTGAAACACCGACATGAGCGACACAATGGAGACCCGAGAGCAGCGAACTCTTCTGTCCGAGCGCGAGTCTTCAGCCGCGATGAAGGTGATTTTCATGGATTTTGATCTCAGTCTCTGATCATCTGTTGTGTTATTAAACTCTATTAATAACAATGAAACGTACAAAGCACTCGTTTAGATGAAGATCATATATTCAGGAAGATAAATATCCTCTAGCAGAACTCTGGTTTGTATCCTGTCATCTGGGTTTTTGTGGAGAGTTTAGGCTAATCTTATTTTTGAACAATGTTTTTGTCTCTCTGAATGATAATTTGGGTTGATTTCAAACTGTTTTAACACTATACGAGCCTTGAACGTGCATTGAATTCGTGTTGATGAAATCATTAGAACATATGTGATATCAGAATCAGAAATCAAGTTTATTAGCCAAATAAGTTGAACTAACAAGGAAGCTGGCTATCTAATTTGCACTACAAGTAAGCGTGCTATATCAAATAATAAAGTCACACACACTACAATAAAGAGATTTTTCTTGTTTTAGCACAAAATGTGAACTACAATACAAATGTATGGTGTGTGTGACAGTACAGTTAAAACAAGAAGTTTACACACACCTTGCAGAATCTGCAAAATGTTAATTATTTCAGCAAAATAAGAGGCTCATACAAAATGCATGCTATATTTTTTTAATTTAGTACTGACCTGAATAAGATATTTCACATAAAAGATTTTTACATATAGTCCACAAGAGAAAATAATGGTTTATCATTTATAAAAAATGACCCCGTTCAGCAGTTTAATACTGGTTTGTTCCCTGAATGATCCACAGCTGTGTTGTTTTGTTTAGTGATAGTTGTTCATGAGTCCCTTGTTTGTCCTGAACAGTTAAACTGTCTGCTGTTCTTCAGAAAAATCCTTCAGCTCCCACAAATTTTTTAGTGTTCCAGCATTTTTGTGTATTTGAACCCTTTCCAACAATGAATTTATGATTTTGAGATGCATCTTTTCACACTGAGGACAACTGAGGGACTCATATGCAACTATTACAGAAGGTTCAAACACTCACTGATGCTCCAGAAGGAAAAAACATGCATTAAAAGTGGGGTTGAAAACATTTGAACAGAATTCAGTCTTATTTTTGACTAAATGTCATATTTATTTTCATTTAGTACTGCGTTCAGAAGCTACAGGAGATACTTACATTTCTCCCAGAAGACAAAATAGGTTGAATTTATAATGATCTTCAAATTGCAAAAGTTTTCACCCCCGGCTCTTTAACTGTTCAGGACAAACATGTGACTCATGAACAACTATCACTAAACAAGAAACACAGCTGTGGATCATTCAGGGAACAACACAGTATTAAGAATCAACGGGATGTAAACTTTTTATAATTTAAATATTTTTCTCTTGTGGACTATAAGTAAACATCTTTTATACAAAATATTTTATTCAGGTCAGTACTAAATAAAAAATAACATGCATTTTATATGACCCCTCTTATTTTCCTAAAATAATCAAGGTGTATGTAAACTTCTGCTGGCAACTGTTTAAGTTGGTTAAAAATGCAATTGTTTTGAGAGAACTATTTTAGCAATAACTTTTGATATGAAATCTACCCTTTGTTTGTCAGTTATCTCACTGTGTTGATGAATAAAATTATGCTTGCTCATTAGAGTGCTGAAAACAGTGATCAGCCACAAGCGGTGGAGAAGAGAGGGCCGTATATCATGTCCAAAGCTCCTGCTTTCCATTCCAAGCTCCGTAAGTACTGACAGTTCAGATCACACATTTGCCTCAAACTCATTTCTTAACCTGGGTATGTATTAAAACGAATTTGTGTTTGCAGAGAAGCACAGAGACACAGCCAGACGAGCTCTACAGAAGAGAGGACTGGGCTCAGGGAGGCCTGTGCTTCATCAGCCCCGACACAAACCAAAGACGTGAGTCTCATCACAGCCTGATATCAGCTCAGGATGATTGGAATCATTTTGAGGGAATTTTAAAACATGCTTACAGAGATATTTACATTTTTGCATTTATGCATTAGCAGATGCTTTCATGCATAGTGACTTGAATTGCATTGGATGAATGCATTTAAAAAAAAACTCAGTGCAATTCATGTGAATTTACAGATGCATTAAATTGCATATCATTAACAAACTAAAACCTACTAAAGTTTTTTTTTTAAGTAAAATTAAAAACAAAAAATGGTTAAAACTGTTTAAAGAACAAAAACTTAAAATGACAAAAAATGCAATGAAAAATTGCTATTTTAGTATAAATTAAATAGTTGTATAGGTTTTACTGATATTTAATATTAACGTTTTCTTTTTAAAGTTTTAAAGATTTTGTTGTGTTTTGTTTTTTATTAGTTTTTTTTAACCTATATATCATTTTTATTAACTTATTTCAGTTTTAGTTTATTAATAAAACTAAGTGAAAACTTAAAAAAAACAGTTGAAACTGTTAAAGAAACGGTTAAACATGCAATAAAAATTGTGTTTTTTTTAAATATAATTAAAATAATAATATAGGGTTTATCAATATTTAACATTTTAAAATGATTTTTAGGTAAAGGTTTAAAGGTTTTGTTAGTTTCTTTTTATCTGTATCATTTTTATTAACTTATTAAATTTTAGTTATTTTAGTAAATCAAGTTAAACTAAATGAAAATAAACTAAATGCTGCTTTGGCAACTAGCTGAAAAAAAAAATAAAACTAAGTGAAAACTTAAAAAAGAAACCCATCTCAAACTGTTAAAGAACAAAAAAATTACAACATGCAATGAAAATAGTGTTATTTTAGTATAATTGAAAATAAAATAGGTTTTATCAATATTAAGTTTTTTTGGTTAAAGATTTTGTTGTATTTTATTATTTTTTTTAACTCTATTTCAGTTTTAGTTATTTTAGTAAATCAAGTTAGACTAAATAAAAATAAATAAATAAATGTTGCTTTTTAAGTTTTAAAAATATTATTTTGTGTTAATGTTTATTGTTCTTTTTTTGGTAAATAACTACAACTATAACTGCAACAAAATTAAGACTTTAACTGAAATAGAGAATCTAAAAATAAAATCTAATTCAAATTATTACCATAAATTATAATAGTTTGTCAGTGATACTAAAATATTATTTCTGCGTATGAAATGCAAATCCGTATATTGTGTGTTTTGTTTTATATCATTGATCATCAGTCAGACGGAGCGTAACGCTGTGTCTCTGTTAAAGTAAAGCGTTTGGTTCGTTTCCTGAAGGTCCTGTTATTAATGATTAAAGTGAGTCTGCGGCTGTGTTTCACAGCTCACACTCAACAAACCTTCTTTTATTTCTTTTTAACCACACAAACCGCCTGTAAAAGAGGGAAGGACCCTTTAAACACTGTTGTTCTTCAGTGGACTGTGTGAATATTGTTTCCAGACTGATCTGTGTGTTTCTCTTCTTCTCTCTGCAGTGTGAAGTTCAATAGGGGATACGCAGCCTTGAGTCAGACAGGAGAAGATTCTCTCATCTCACTGGATTCAGACAGGTACGCCAGCCATCAAAACTATACCTGACCTCAAGGATGACATATTCCAGGGACTCGGTTTTGTTAAGTAAAGAGAAATGAATCATTTTGTTTAGAGAAGGAAGTGTGTGCTGATTGATTGGTTTGATGTTTGATTTCATCAGTGATGCAGAGCTGGATTGTTCATCTGGATATTCCTCAGCAGAGGTGAGTTAATACTACTGTTTTAATAAATGGGAAGATAGTTCTCTTAATATTCAGGGTTTGAATGTGAACCGTTATGCATTGATTAGATTTAATACAGAATGTAATATTCTATCGAAAATCATTTCTCAATCACTATTGGATTGCATTGCATTGTTTAATTTTGTACCATTTCAATCTCATCTTTCAAAGACAAATTATTGCATCAGAATTTTATCATATAAGCATCAGCATCTGTTTAAAATTGCATCTTTTTTTAGATTAAAGATTACATTTTAATTAATTAATTAATTTTTTTTATTTCAATTGGGTTAGCAATTCTGACTTTTTTGACTTTCTGTCTCTGAATTCTAAAAGTACATCTTGTAAGGTAACAATTCAGACTTTTGCAATCTATGTTTATTTCTCTCAGTTTGGACTTTTCTTAAAACTTTGAAACAAAATAATACAGAATTGCAAGATATTAACTCATGATTGTGAAAAAAAGGTGCAATTTACTCTTTACTTTGTTTAAAACACAGAATTGTGTGTTGTGTGAGAATTCTAGGGTAACTCAGACTTTAATCTGACTTTATTTCTCACAATTTGGCTTTATTCTTAAAAAAAATTCAGAATCGCAAGATATTAACTTGCGATTGTGAGAAAAAAGGTGCGATTAACTTTTTACTTTTTTTAAAACGCAGAATCGTGAGATAAACTTTTAATTGTGAGGAAAAAGTATTTTTATTGCATTTCACAAAACAGAATTTCAAGATGTTTGTTTTGCAATTCTGACTTTTTTTCTGAATTGTAAATGTACATCTTGTAGGGTAATTGTGACTTTTTATCTCACAATTCAGACTTAATTTTCCTATTTGAGTTTATTTCTCACAAGTTGATTCTTAAAATTCAGAGACAAAAAATTAGCGCGATATAAACTCAAAATTGTGAAACATAAACCTTAGAAAAATTTGAAACCAAAAAATGCAGAATTGCTTGATATTAACTCGTAGCTCTGCGATTAACTGTTTACGTCGTTAAATCACGGAACTGTTAACTTAGATTAAAATGTCACAATTTTTGTTTGCATTTTGCATTGCTTCTCACAAAAACAGAATTGCAAGATGTAAACTTGATGTTGTTTATATTTTGCTATTCTGATATTTTTCTCTGAATTCTAAGTTGACGTTTTGTAGGGTAATTGCGACTTGTTATCTCACAATTCAGACTTTGCAGTCTATGTTTATTTCTCACAGTTTGGACTTTTTTCTTAGTATTTAGAAACAAAAAAATTCAGAAATGCAAGATATTAACTTGTGATTGTGAGAAAAAAGGTGCAATTAACTCTTTACTTTGTTTAAAATACAGAATTGTGTATTGTAAACTTGTGAGGAAGAAAGTCTTAATTGTATTTTTATTGCATTTCACAAAAACAGAACTGCAAGATGTAAATATGAAATAGTTTATATTTCGCAATTCTGACTTTTTTTCTCTAAATTCTAAGTTTACATTTTGTAGGGTCATTGCGATTCAATCTCACCTTTCTAAGACACATTATTGCATCGGAATTTCATCGTATAAACATCAGCATCTGCATTAAATTGCATATTTTTGCTCAGTTTAAGAAAAACTGAGCAGTTTCTCCATTCATATTCTCACTATATCAGACTATATGAGCCATAAAAGCCTGATCGAGCTAATACTTTGGTCTAAGGTTCAAAAAAAAAAAAAAAAAAACATATTTTAGGCTTTACAGTGTATATATAGCTACATAGACATTTTTATATCAGTGATAACAATGTCTCATCATTCTCTCTACAGGTGCATCCAGACCTGAGCAGGCAGCTGTTGAAGGACGGATATCACCTGGATGAAATTCCTGATGATGAAGATCTGGACCTGATTCCCCCTAAAGCCCTGAGCTCCTCCGTCTGCTGCTGCTCTGAGGTTTCCTCCTGCTGCGTGCAGTGATCCAACCTGACGTCTGCCAGAGGTGCTGGTGCTGTGTGAATGGATCAGAAACAATGTTTTTAAGACCACAGAGTCCTTGTTTAAGCCTCAGTCTCATTACTAGAATTACACTTCGTAGCCAAAATCCCAAACACTTCCAGTTTTGAGCTGCATCAGATTTAATCACATCCCTGCTGCTGTCTGTATCTCGTGAAAACACCCGAGAACTGCTCATATATCACCTCAAAAGTTTATTTAGCCCAAATTGTCATTATAGTAATGTATGGAAGTTTGTTTCTGCCACTGGATAACAAAAAAAGGTAATTGTGACACTTTATCTCACAATTCAGACTTCTTTTTTAGTTTATTTCTCACATTTAGGAGTTTTTTTCCTCAAATTTAGAGGAAAAATGTTAAAATGGCAAGGTATTGTAAAATATAAACCTTTGAAATATCTGAAAAAAGTCAGAATTGTGAGATATTAACTTATTGCAAAAAAAGTAATTTTTTGCTACTTTTTTTTTATCTCACAATTTAGACTTTTTCTCACAGTCTAAGTTTATTTCTCACATTTTGGACTTTTTTTTTTCTCAATTTAAAGGAAAAATTCAAGAATGGCAAGATATAATCTCAGAATTGTAAAATATAAACCTTAGAAATATCTGAAAAAGTCCGAATTAGGAGATATTAACTTGTAATTGCTAGAAAAGTGTGCAAAGATTTTTGCTTAAGTAACTTTTTGCAACTTTTTTTTTTATCTCACAATTTAGACTTTTTTTCTCAATTTAAAGGAAAAATGTCAGAATGGCGAGATATAAACTCAGAATTGTAGAACCTTAGAAATATCTGAAAAAGGTCAGAATTGTGATATATTGTGATTGCAAGAAAAAGGCGCAACTTTTATCTCACAATTCCTTTTTATTCCCTCACGTTTAAAGGAAAAATGTCAGAATCGCAAGATATAAACTCAGATAATAAGAGAAAAAGGCACAATTAACTTTTATTTTGGTTAAAAAAACTGAATTGTCAGAATTCAGAAAAAAAAGACAAAGAATTGAGTTAGAAATTTAAATGTCTTTTTTATTTGCAAGACGTAAACTTGGAATTGTTTAGTTTTCAATTCTACATTTTTTTTTTCCTCAGAATTTTACGTTTACATTTTGTCAAGTAATTGTGACTTAACTCAGAATTAGCTTTTTCTCACAATTTAGACTTTTTTTCAGAGGAAAAATGTCAGGATGATAAGATATAAACTACGAATTGTAAGATATTAACTTCATTCAGAGAAAAAAGTCAAAAGAAAAAAGGTTTCAAATAGAGATTAAAATGTTGTCTTTTTTATGTCATTTTACAAAAACAGAATTGAATTTTGCAATTCTGACTTTTTTTCCCTGAATTCTAAGTTTACATTTTTCAGTTAACTTTTTGCTTTGTTTAAAACAGAATTGTGTGAAGTAAACTTAGGATTCAGAGAAAAAAAGTCATAATTGGGAGATTAAAATGTCACAATATTTTATTTTGGTTGCATTTCACAAAAACAGAATTGTGCGATTTACACTCGGAATGGTTTATATCTTTGACATTTTTCTCTGAATTTTAAGTTTACCATTTGTAGGATAATGTCTTACAATTCAGTTTATTTCTCACAATTTGGATTTTTTTCTTCTTCTTAAAATTCAGTGACAAAACAAATCAGAAATGCAAGATATAAACTCAAAATTTGTGAGACAAAATTTCGAAAAATTTGAGAAAAAACTGTCCGAATTGCAAGATATTAACTTGTGGTTGTGATGACAAAAAGGTAAAGGCAAAGGCAATTAACTTTTTACTTTGGTTAAAACTGAATTTTGTGATGTAAACTTAGGATTTCTCTCAAACTTGTAATTGAGGAAAAAAGTCATAATTGTTTGTCCTTAAAATTACAATTTTCCAAAAAAAATCAGAAACGCAAGATATAAACCTTTAAAAAATCAGGAAAATTCAGAGGATTCAGGGACAAAAGGGGAACATTTGTGAGCTATAAACTTGTAATTGTGAGAAAAAAGTCATAATTGAGATTAAAATGTCACAGTTTTGTATTTTTATTGCATTTCACAAAAACAGAAGTGCAAGATGTAAACTTGAAATTGTTTATATTTGACAATTTTGACTTTTTTTCCTCTGAATTCTAAGTTTAAATCTTGCGATTCTGTTTTTTGTTTCCACCGCAAAGTAAATATTTAAAACATAATTGCAACTTTTTTTTTCCCTCACAGTTTGGACAAGTCTTTATACTACAATTGTAAAAAAGAAAAAAGGGCAAGAGTAAAAATCCGCAACTAAATTTTTTTTGTTCTTATTCCGTTGCAAAAATAGGCTTCCACAGTAATGCCAAAGATTTAATTCTCATTGCTGTAATGTTTGGAAATAATATTTGTCAATTATCTATAAATCATGCAAATTGGTTGAGCTGCCTTTGAACTGACTGAAAGGTAATTTTACGAAAACATATTACTTTTGCGCATTTGCTTTACAACATTAACATTTGAGTAATATTTTGGGGTGAAATATGATTTGTAATTGTTTTATGAGATGCACACACGTGTGTTGTCATTGGCCATCCATGTTTTATCATCATCATTTCACTCAAGACGGCGGCTAATGATTTCAAAACTCAGAACAGGAAGTGAAAAAGAAAGTGGGATCTGAAACACACAGAATACCCATGATGCTCCACCTCAGTGTTTGGGGAAGTGTATTACTGATACTGAGAAACATGACACTACGTGTGTGTGTGTGTGTGTGTGTGTACGTGTGTGTGTGTGTACGTGTGTGTGTGTGTGTGTGTGTGTGTGTGTGTGTGTGTGTGTGTGTACGTGTGTGTGTGTGTGTGTGTACGTGTGTGTGTGTGTGTACGTGTGTGTGTGTGTGTGTGTGTGTGTGTGTGTGTGTGTGTGTGTACATTGTTTTACTCTGCTATGAAGGTTCAGGACTCTTGAAAAGTGTTTATAAACTTTTTTTTAAAAATTATATTTTCTCTCTTTTCAGCTTTTGGATGCACTTAAGCTTTACTAGATCTCTCTCATATTATGTTACTCTGATATTCTGTTACTTTCAAATGTAACATTTTGTTCATAAAATGAAGTGAGACTGACGTGAGTTGTTACTTTAGTTTAAATGCCTGCGGTGAGATGTTATTTTGTATTTAAAATTGCATAACCAAGTATATTTTTATCTGCCCCTAAATATGCATTTGCTTGAGTATTATAAATATGTTGTGTCACAGCGGTGTGTGTGTGTTTAGTCTGGACAATCTTCAACACTATGCAACTAAACACTATATTTTGTCTCTTTGTATCCACAGCAGATCAGTTACTGACTTTATTACCGTATGCAATAACTGCATTGACTTTTATTTTGTTGCAAGAACAGTATTATTTGTATTTAACGTCTTGTGAAATTAAAAAAAACTTAAACTTTCTTTGGTTTTTTCGAGTGTGTTTATTTTCAGAGTATTACTAAGTATTCGTACCAGAGATGTTGTCGAATTACCAGCAATCTTGTATTAATAGTATTTGGTTTAAACCCACTCTGCATATATTGCAGAACTTATTTGGTCTCCAGTGTGGGCAAAGAAAAAGAGGTACTTAGTCATGTGTATGTTGATCAAAGCGATGTGGTTTGTAAACAGCTGATGGATGGATATAATGTAACGCATAAAACTAACAATAAATGTTCAAATATAAACATGAGCACTAGAGGCCGCTGCTGCGTCGCTTACTGTTTGATTCATGCATTTGAAAGCATGACTTTTAATGCAATAAAAATGCAACATGAAGCCTTCATCAGCTAAAACTGAAGTCATACATATTCTTCAATAAATAAAACAGTAAAATAATACAATTACATTACACAATCATCACACATTCATATGAAAATTTAGATTATCAGTAAGAAAATGCTACTCTCTCTATGTATGCAGTTCACTATGTTTTAAGACACAGCTGTAATATACTCATGCAATGAATAGAGAATAATGTGTTTTAATAATTTTACTATTGCTTGTTTACTATGACAAAAAATATATACAGTACAAGATTTTTAATGTTTGTGTAAAGAACGTCCTGCTCACAGAGCCTGCGATTATTTGATCAAAAATACTGTAAAAAATGTGAAATATGTGTACTATTTAAAATAACTGCTTTCTGTTTGAATATATTTAAAAATGTAATTTATTTCTGTGATGCAAACCTGAATTTTCAACATCATTACTCCAGTCTTCAGTGTCACATGATCCTTCAGAAATCATTCTAATATGCTGATTTGCTGCTCAAGAAACATTTATTGTTATTATTATTGTTATGAATATTTAAAACAGTTGAGTACATTTTTTCAGGATTCTTTGGTGAATAGAAAGATTCAAAGATTTATCTGAAATAAAAGCTTTTGTAATATTATACACGATGCCATTTAAGAGCTTGGAGTCAGTATAATTATTATATATATTTTTTTTTCCCCCTTTTTTTGGGAAGGAAATTATAGAAATTAATACTTTTATTTAGCAAGGATGCTTTAAAATGATCAAAAGTGATGATAAAGACATTTGTAATATTACAAAAGATTTCTATTTCAGATAAATGCTGTTCTTCAGAACTTTCTATTCTTTAAAGAAAACCTGGACAAATTTACTCAACTGTTTTTCAACATAATAATAATAAATGTTTTCTGAGCAGCAAATCAGAATATTAGAATGATTTCTGAATCATGTAACACTGAAGACTGAAGTAATGATACTAAAAATTCAGGTTGAAATCACAGAAATAAATTACATTTTAAAATATATATAAATAGAAAACAGTTTTTTAAATAGTAAAAATATTTCAGGATTTTACTGCGTTTGCTGTACTTTGGATCAAATAAATGCAGCCTTAGTGAGCAAAAGAGACTTCTTTAAAACAGACAAATAAAAACATTACAAATTTGACTGTTCAACAGTCAGAAGTTATTCTAATATTGATTAGAATATTTATTAATTTAATCTGAGTACCAAACGTATCGGAGTATTTCAGCAGATGACATAATGATTGAGCATAATGACATTGGAATTCATCTGATTATTAAATGTTTTAAATTATTTTTGTAATCATCTGAATCATCATTTCTTTTATTTTACAGGAGTACTTTAATGCAATTTTATGAATACTAAATGTACATGAATTGATTGGCACACTCAACTTATTTCCGCGCAGCGCGTGCAGGTTTCTCGCGCTCGCGCTCGCGGGGAGGGGGTGCGCGGAGCGGAGCGGCGCGGTTAGGGGAGGAAACGCCAGAGAGACGCGAGCGGAGCGGAAGGGAGCTGCAGGGAGTTGAGCGCTGAACGCAGGGCGGCTCGGAGGTCTGTGATCGCGGTTCTGTTCGCCTTGAAACGGAGCGCACCGGATCGTTACGCGCTCGCTGGAGAAACGGAAAGCGCTGCCGGTGCGCGTGCACGACTTACCGAGAGTTACCGAGCAAAAAGAGACGAGCGGAACGGAACGAAACGAAACGGAGCGGAGCGGAGGGATGGTGGATAACAGCGGCAGCGGCAAAACACAGATGGTGAGTCGGCGCAACTTAGTTCAAATGTTCATAATGTTACAGTGTAACAGTACATAATGTAACATCCTCATATGTGACTGTAAATCAAACACACCGCGACACAATGTATCATCTGGAACAGTGGGTTTGTTTTTCTGTCACGGTGATATTCTCATTGACTTCTGTTGCATTTACTACCTTTTTTGTTGCTTGTAAAAATAATTTTCAAAGGAACTGCAAGTAACACTGAATTAAATGTGACATTTCTAATAGTATTTTCTTTTAAAACTAGCTCAGTAATTTAAATTTTATGTAAAACTTTGAATCATTTTTACAGTGTATTACAACATTTACCTGATAAGCAAAATTTCGTTAAATGTACGCAAGGTTCGTTTTTCTACATGAATTTATAGTGAATGTTTGCATATGCATTTCTTATGCTTCTGTATCTGATGCACTTCTGCTTATCAGGTACATGCAGGTTTTTTTTTTTTAAATGTTTAATTATTTTAACTAGGAAAATGACAAATGTACTCATAGTCGCAGAAACCTTTAGTCAGGTTGAGATTTTCATTCTTGGGTCCCTTTATGAAACTGTTTTATCTTGGCAACCCATAATGGTGGTGATTTCAAGTTTTACTATCACTGTGGTGACACACACACACACACACACACACACACACACACACACACACACACACACACAGTGCCAGATGCATCTGAATGCACAAACATGCTGCTTTCATTAGGGGCCCGGCTTTAATCCACCGCTCAACTGTTTTTAGTCATGTTATATTCCCTTAAACCGCATGATTCTCATGCATGACTGTTTTACTCTAGTATGAAACTGGTCAGTGCATTTGAGTCATCCAGTCAATCTTGTTTTGTTTTAGAAAAGCCACAGTGTGTGTGTGTGTTTTTAAGCTTTTATACTATAGTTTTTACAGTATAGCTTGTAAATGATGATCGTGTATTATTACACGCAGGTTATTTAACCCGTCCGTCCTGCTAAACCTGCGTATTTAAAAACAAATCTGACAGAGTTCAGAGCCGGTTTGCAGCTCGGATCGTCACGTACTGCAGAAAACAAACACAGCTATTTACAGTGTTTACTTTTCTGATGAATGTACAGGGTTTGACAGTTTCTCATGAAGGGCTTGTGAATTAGATGTATTTTGCAAATCATTCTGATGTGTTTTCAGTGTTCAGTCCTGACGTGACGTGTGACGTGTTTTTAAGAAAAGACAGCTGAGAGGGTTTGTTTTTAGGTTGAGGCAGTTTCTGACATGATTTGATGTATTTATTGTGCTGTATTTTGTTGCTAGACTGATATTTTGTGACCACAATGTTGTATAAATACTGCATAAAATACAAATTCATTTAAATGGAGATTTTTTTTCTATGCGCTGAGCTCATTAGCAACCTGTTCTCAGCCACTAAAAACCCATTTCAGTATTAATTACCATGACAATTAAAAATAAAATGCACTTTAGCAATGCATCTCTATATGTGACCCTGGACCACAGGTATATTTGTAAAACATTGTATGGGTCAAAATTATTGATTTTTCAAGTAAAGATCAGGTTCCATGAAGATGTTTTGTAAATATCCTATAAATATATCAAAATGTATTTTTTTGATTAGTAATATGCATTGCTAAGAACTTCATTTGGACAACTTTAATGGCGATTTTCTCAATATTTCGATTTTTTTGCTCCCTCAGATTCCAGATTTTTAAATAGTTTTATCTCCTAACAAACCATACATCCATGGAAAGCTTATTTATTTAGCTTTCAGATAATGTGTAAATCTCAATTTAAAAAAACTGACCCTTATGACTGGTTTTGTGGTCCAGAGTCACACATTTACTTATTGATGATTTGCTATCGACCTATTCTAAATGATTGTAACTCACATTCTAATTGCGTCCACAACCATCAATCGTTCTTGCATTAATATTGAGTTAGTGACCTCAGCAGAATTTGCAACAACAGCCAAATGTTTATGTTTGCAAAACAAAAATTCATGAACATGATCAATGAACGCTGAATGTAGTGACCAATGGGGTGTGTGACGGTTCTGCAAACATCATTATCGTGTTGCCAAAACATGAGAAATTGTGCTGATTTAAGTTCTCTTAGGAAATTATATTACTCAGCAAACACTTTCTAAGAAATGTTTAACTGAGTCAAACCTGGATGCACTAAGAGTTTTTATCCAAAGTGAACTTTATAACCTTATACAGGATTTTAAATGGCCCTTTTATAGTACTTCAACTTACTTGCCAAAAATGTGCTGAAAGTGTGCTTTCCTTCTGGCCATGCAAGATGTAGATGAGTTTGTTTCTTCATCAGATTTGTAGAAATGTGTCATACCATCACTGTCTCACCAGTGAATCCTCTGGAGTGAATGGGTGCCATCAGAATGAGAGTCCAAACAGCTGATAAAAACGTGCCAAAACAGACTATAAACAAATTTGTGGCTGGATTTTGATGTGAGAGACAACAGGAGATGGACTTTTTTTATTGGAGGAAGCATAATTATGAACTAAAAACGTCTTAATAATGGATTTGTTTTAGCTTTTGTAGATTATTGTAATGTTTTATCAACTGATTCTGATGGCACCCATTCACTGCAGAGGATCTGTTCTCCATGGCATTAATTGTTTTTAGATACAGCTATTTGAGAATTTGAAATCTGAGGGTGCAAATAAATCAAAATATTGAGAAAATCACCTTTTAAGTTGTGTAAATGAGGTTCTTAGCGATGCATATTACTAATAAAAAAAATTAGTTTTGATATATTTACTAGGAAGTTTAAAAAATATCTTAATGGAACGTGATCTTAACTTAATGTCCTAATGATTTTCGCCATCTAGATGAGTTTGTTTGTTCATCAGATTTGTAGAATCAGTTAACATACTGAGAAGACAAAAGCTGAAACAAATCCATCATTAAGACGTTTTTAACTAAAATATGAGTCATAATCCATAATAAAGCTTCCTCCAGTGAAAAGGTGGTCTGGTCTGAATCAGGAGAGAAATCTGCACAGATCAAGCACCGTTTACAAGCCAAAACAGCTCTAAACAAATATGTGGCTGGATTTTGATATGAGAGACAACAGGAGATGGACTTTTTTTAGATTATGGTGATGTTTTTATCAGACGATTGGACTCTCATTCTGACGGCACCCATTCACTGCAGAGGATCCATTGTCCAGTACATTATTTGAAATCTAAATATTAAGAAAATCGCCTTTTAAGTTCACCTAATGAAGTTCTTAGCAATGTATATCACTAATCAAAAATTAAGTTTTGATATATTTATGGTAGGAAATGTACAAAATATAAAAAATGTTCTTTGCTTAATATCATAATGATTTTTCACATGCAGATGAGTTCATTTCTTCATCAGATTTGTAGAAATGTGTCATTCCATCACTGCCTCACCATTGGATCCTTTGCAGTGAATGGGTGCCGTCAGAATGAGAGTCCAAACAGCTGATAAAAACATTACAATAATCCACAAGTAATCCACACCACTCCAGTCCATCAGTTAACATCTGGAGAAGACAAAAGCAAATTAAACAAATGAAACAAATTAAGACATTTTAATTAAAATACGAGTCCATAATCCATACTTTTTTTTTCAAATCTTGGGAAGTCAAAAGCTAAAACAAATCTATCATTAAGATGTTTTAACTAAAATACAAGTCTATAATCTATAATAACACTTTGACTGTGTAAAAAGTGGTGTAAAAGCACTGTTTACAAGCCAAAACAGCTCTAAACATATATGTGGCTGGATTTTGATGTGAGAGATGACAAGAGATGAACTTTTTCACTGGAGGAAGATTATTATAGGTTATGGACTCATATTTTAGTTAAAAGTGCCTTAATGATAGATTTGTTTCAGCTTTTGTAGATTATTGTGATGTTTTTATCAGCTGTTTGGACTCTCATTCTGACGGCACCCATTCACTGCAGAGGATCCATTGGTGAGACAGTGATGGAATGACACATTTCTACAAACCTGATGAAGAAACAAACTCATGTACATCTTGGACGACCTGAGGATGAGCTATAGTTGTCTGAAGTATTCCTTTAATGTTAACTCCAGCAGCCATGTGTTTATGTTTTCACGTGATCAGTGAAGCCCACAACATGCCAAAACAAAAGCAGCGCATGCTGAGTTACGCATTTATAGCTTTGATGGGACGTGCCGTAATTCGAGCGCTCGGCTCATTGATGTCTTTGTCCCGTCTCTCAGGAGGCCGGTTTGGCGGGTGGGTTCCCCCATAGCGCCTCCGCAGGGGTGAAGCTGGAGGCCATGATGGAGCAGCTGCAGCGGCAGCAGCAGGCGCGTCTGGAGATGGAGCACAAGGAGCGGCGGCTGCGAGAGGCTCACATCATGTACGCGCAGCAGGTCGCGGCTCAACAGGCCATTCTGGCCGCCGCGCGGGCTTCCGGGGCCGGATTCGTGGGCAAGAGCCTCATCGTGGGGACCGGACAGCCGTCCCACGTTTCCAATCAAAGCAGTTTGGACTCAGAACGCGAGGACGAGGAGGAACGGGGCCGGGACTCGGATGAGGATGACGATGATGATGGGATGATGGAGGGAGATGAAGGCAGCGAGGAAGACGACAGGCCGGCCAGCGGGTTGGAGTTCCTCAGGAAGCAGACTCTGGCGCTGCAGCAGGGAGCCATTCGTGTGGCCGGACGCCCTTTCGGGAGCTTCTCGGAGCCCGCGGCCGCAGCAGACCCACAGAGAGCTCCGTCACCCGCCGTCAGGGTCAAACAGGAACCCGAGGACGATCTCTCACCCGTCGGGCGACCGTCGGCGGCTTCTCCTAACGGTCAGGCGGACTGGAGCTACGAGGATCACTTTAAAGTGGTAAGAGCTTGTATTATCTTGTGCTTTCTTGTTTGTAGAAGTGGTTTTGTTTTGTTTATTATTAATAGCAAATGTCTAAACATTCATAAATCTATTACATTTGATCAAAATGAGTTTATGATAAAAGCCATAAAAGTGATGTTAATTCGAAGATAAAACAAGATATTGTTCTTGTTTCTAGCAAAAGCACACTTAATATATTGATTCATTTTGCTTCTCAAGTCATTTTCTGAAAAAAAATTAAGTCAAAATCAAAATGAAATAAGTTTGTTTAAAAATGTAAATATAAACTTAATTCAATGGGAAAAGATGATTTTTCAGATGTTTTTTCTTGTTTCAAAATAAGACCTAATATCTTGTCATTTCGCTTCTTTTTTAGAAAACAATCTGAAGTGAATATGTTTTTAAACAAGAAAAAATATCAGTCAATGGGGTCAGAAAAAGAAACCATTCAAAAGGGAAAAAAATGTTTTTCTTCATTTACTGATTTTCATACATTTTTTAGAATAAATGACTTAATTATAATTTTACCTCTCAGTTCTTGTGTACTGAAAAATGTTTTGAAATTAAACGAGTTTATCCTTAAAACAAGAAAAATAAACTTAATTCAAAAGGAAAAGCTGATTTTTAAGATGCTTTTATCTCGTTTAAAAGTAAGACCTAATATCTTGTCATTTTCTGAGAAAAAAAAAAAATCAAAACGAAGTGAATATATGTCATATCAGTCATTGGGGTCAGAAAAAAAAATTAAAAAGGGAAAAAAATACTAAAATGAAGGGTCCAAAAAATAATTGGGGTCAGAAAAATATTTTCTCTTTAACTTAAGTTTATTTCTCTGTTCCCAGTGACACAAATTTTGATTGACTTGAGTACAAACTCACTTTTATGCATTTTTCAGTAAACAACACTTAATATCTAAAGTCATTTTGCTTTGTAAGTAAATGCATGTTGATTCAAGAATGTTTAGATATTCGTACTGGAAAACAACAACAACAAAAAAACTGAGAAGAAATGTTGTTTTATGCTGAGATTCTGAAGCATTTCATCCGACTCAATTATTTGGCAAAAACCATGATGTTAACATTAAATGTAATAGATAGTATATTAAACAGAAATTGAATGCCACTTTGGTTGAAAGGAGAGAAACCCCAATAATGCACCTAACATCATTCACTTGCAAGCTTCATTTCTATATTTGTTTGTGATCAGCATGTTTAGGAAGTTCAGCAGGCTTTGATGGATCAGTCAGTCCTCTGGTTTGTGTGTTTGAGTTGTAACGGCCCCTCAGGAGAAACATCTGCTGCCGTCCGCTGCCGTTCTGCTCGCCGCGTGTGTTCTGGCTCAGAGCCGGACACTTAGTTTTACTTATTTGCTCTCTTACGCCGCTGCCAAACGCTGAGTCGACTTTGGCCGGCGTCCAGGCCGTGTAAAGAAACATTTGGCCCATATTTGTCAGCGGACGCGTGGGAGCGCTTGTGCACGCGTGTGACGGGCTTACAGTAGCTGCGTGAGGGAAGAACTTTATTGACTTTGATGGGAGTTTGTGAAGGTGATCATCTGACATGCAGGTAAAATGTCAAAACCTGAACTTCCAATGCAATGCATTAAAACACATGTAATGCATTCCTATCTATTGAAGTTTTTCTAGCGTGCAAGTGTCTTAAATGTCACCATGCAATGCTGTTGCAACCATTTACATCCATAATGTGACATATTTCAACTTGATTTTAATCTGTTGTTTTCTTCAAAATAACATGCACTGATATTGCAAATATTAATTCAATTACTGATCGTTCTTGTTTAATATAATCACGATTATTTGAAAATAACACAATAATTGTAAAACTAAAAGTGACACCATAATTTGAAATAAAATGTTAACTTAAATATAACATAAAAACATTAAGCTTATTTTATTATAGCTACTTAACAAGACAACATTTCTTATTTTTTTAATTTAGTTTAACTTGATGTGCAAAGTGCAACTGAAATAGAAATTAATAAAAACTATACAGACTTTTAAAAACAACAAACACTAATAAAAATGGCAAAAACACAACAGAGCTAAAATATTTAACCAAAATGAACATTAAAGCATAAAATAATCATTAATATAAAAAATTATAAAAAAATTATTAACATGAAAAGCAGAAAATATTAAATAAAATCAAATTTTAAATATAGTTCGTACTTGATGTCCTAAAGTAACAAACTGCAAGTGAAATAAAATATTAATAAAAAACTATATAGACTTTTAAAAACAACAAACACTACTAAAATGGCAAAAACACTCAACTAAATTGAACATGAAAGCAGAAAAATATACTAATGAATCAAATTCAAAGACAAAGACATTTTAATGGTATCTTAGAATAAAATAACTTTATAATAATATATTTTTAAATAAATACATTTTAGGCACATTTTGCCATCCAAATAATGGACATTATTAGTAAAATTTTCATTGAAATAAAATAAAATCATTAAAATAAAAAATAAAACTATATAGACTTTTAAAAATAACAAAACTAATAAAAATGGCAGTTAATATAACTTTAATTAAAATTATCATGAAAGCAGAAAAATAAAAATAAAATCAAAGACAAAAACTATTATAGTATCAAAATTAACATAAAATTACACTAAATTTCAGTCACATTTTGCATCCAAATAATGGAAATTTAAATACAATTCCCACTGAAATAAAATAAAATAAAATTGCTAAAATGAAAATTAATAAAAACTATATAGACTTTTAAACACAACAAACACTAATTTTAAAAAGGCAAAAACAGTTAATAAAATGAACATGAAAGCAGAAAATTTTAAATAAAATAAAATTCAAAATATTAGTTTAAATTGATGTACTAAAATAACTAAAACTGCAACTGAAAAAACTATTAATAAAAACTATAATGGGATCTCAATTAAAAATGTCAGTCATATTTTGCCACCCAATATAATAAAGCTCAAATGTATATTATATTATATTATATTATATTATATTATATTATATTATATTATATTATAATTTTCACAGCAGTAAATAAAATCATATGGGCTTGTTTTGTTATGTTAAAATATTGTATAATTATTATATATCATTCTTACACTGTAAATGACTTGAACAAAGCAGAAAAATATTGTTAATCACAATTATTTCTATGACAATTAATCTAAAGTGCAAAGTTTATGATGGTGACAGACCTAAATAACACAAGGCTCATGAATGAAATGGCCAGTGAATGGATCGGCTTTGATTTGAGGAGTTCTGTGGATTCAATCTCTGTCTGTCGACGTGCCGCTGAGAGTCAGGCGCTCTGTCAAGAGCTCCACATCAAGAGCCTCTGATGTGATTAAAGGCCTCTTATTTATAGAGACAACATCCATTCTGCTTTCCCAATATAGAGCAGCCGAGTGGAAACGGACAATCCTGACCACAGAGAAAGAGAGATCCTTCCTGCTTATGATTTTGAGGCAGAATTATGATGCAAATGTGCATCTAGTTGATTTTGATTGAAATAGATGGACTGAACGATTGCATATTTCTTGCTTTGGCTTTTCTAGTGAAATGCAAGAGGCTTTTTAGCACAAGTGCAACAAATGAAGAGCAAAAGATGCATGTTATTGATGTTTAATGATTATTGTCATGCAACCACAGATGGGAAATGTATTTTTTTTTTTTTTTAGAGGTTCAAGTGTGTAGCGCTGAAACCCTATTGTAATGGTTAGAATGGTCATGGATCAGTGATCTCCAAGTAAAACTGAGTCCAGACCAAACCGTAAGTCGTAGGGACTTGAAACTGGGAGGGATGGTAGTACTCACACCACCGACAATGTCACCAAAGCTCACCCCAATCGGCCTGACAGGGGCGCTACAGCGATCAAAAATATGAAATCCATCATAACTCATAAACCGTCAGTCGCAGACTCAAGCGTCTTATGTCATGCGGACAAAATGACTGCCTTAGGTTCGAACGTGAGCCTAGCGAAATGTTCAGGTATTTTGGATTTTTTGCAAAACCTATATTTGCAAACAAATCCTTGTTTTTTTGGCGCCAAAGGAACGCCAAAACGTTCGAAAGGGCAAGGGCCACATTTGGTAAACTACCTATAACTCCTGAACGGAATGAGATATCTTCGCCAAACTCTGGACACTTATGTAGGAGCTCAAGCTGAGGTTGCAGGCCAAAAATTGTGGAGCTTGGCCAATTGGTGGCACTGTAAGAGGGAAAAACATTACAATTGCTGTGCATGGTCTTCCTCCAAAGTGCCACAAGTGTCTATAAGGACATTTACGTTTCTCAGAAACCATGGCCATCATTGGCAATGAAGTTTGAGGACCTATTAGACATGGTTAATGGAGGCTGATTGGAACAAAACTTGGAGGGCCTGTTTGATTTCTGGCTCCAAAGGTCTGTGAGAAACGTAAAAGAAATGAGCCACTGGGGTGGGGGGATATTGAGTTTTTCAAGTGTGTAAACGATTGTGCGTTGCGTGGTTTTTCGTCTATATACAAAATGCTTGTATCATATTACAGAACTCGTCATTCCAGACAACTTTGCCTCTTGAACCACTGCTGTCAATCAAATCATTTGTTAAATGATTAAGATGTCAAAAACCTACTTTTGTGAACTAGTCCTAGGTTTTTGGCCTGATCGGAACCAAACCAGTGCAAAAAGATTTTCTGGACAGTGAATATCAATAATTATCAAAAAAAAAAAAAGTGATAAATGGTAAATTACCTGGATTTGCATTGTCTCTTTTCATATGTGAACCCAGTAAATGAGTAATTTTTTCTGGTCAGAATCATATGATACACAATCAACAATTTCCAAAATTCATGCAAAATAATTTGTACAGTGACCCTTAAAACTTTATTTTGACTAAAACCAATTTGCATCTGCAATCTCATGGAACAACTGTGGAAAATCCCACATTGTGATTCTGCCTTAAAGGATTACTCCACTTCCGAAATAAATACTTCCTGATAATTTACTCACGCCCATGTCATCCAAGATGCTCATGTCTTTCTTTCTTCGGTTGCAAAAAAAAAAAAGTTTTCGAGGAAAACATTTCAGGATTTCTCTCCATATAGTGGACTTCAATGGTGCTCGATAGATTAAAGGTTGAAAATGCATTTTCAGTGCAGCTTTAAAGGGCTCTAAATGACCCCAGCCGAGAAAGAAGGGTCTTATCCAGCAAAACAATCAGTTATTTTCTAAAGAAGATTAATATTTATACACTTTTTAACCTCAAATGCTGTGCACTTCGGTTCAAGACAGGTCGGGTGTATCAACAAACTCCCATCTCATTTTCTCCTCCAATTGCTGCAGAAGTCCCAACCCAGTGTTTACATAGTGAAAGAGCAAAGAAGATCAAACACTCTACAAAAAAGGTAAAACAACAATGTAGGACGATTTTGAAGTTTTTGGAGTTTTTTGACAGTCCCTAACTGTCTTGAACCAGAGTGCACATAAAAAGTGATTAAAAAGTGTATAAATATTATTCTTTTAAAGGAAATGACCAATCGTTTTGCTAAATAAGACCCTTATTCCTCAGCTGGGATCATTTAGAGCTGCACTGAAACTGCTGAGCACCATTGAAGTCCACTTTATGGAGAAAAATCCTGGAACGTTTTCCAGAAAAAACGAATTTTCTTTGCAACTGAAGATAGAAAGGATAACACAGGGATGATTTAATGATCAGAAAATGATTATTCTGAAAGTGGAGTAATCCTTTAAAAGCAACAGTCATATTGTGATCTGAAAAATAGAGTGTGTTTGTTATAATTTCCAAACTGACAGTCAGTGCTGAAATCAGGAAGAGGAAATGCTGCCGGTCAGACGGGGGGAGGGAGTGAGACGTGTCCGTCTCTGTCTTTGTATCCTGTCTTTTATGTGTTCTGTCATTACGTGTGGCCAGCAGTATATAATGACACCTCATCATGGCCGCTGGTTTCAGGTTGCGTGGTTTGGGGGGAGGATAAGAGACAGCACAGAGAGACGACGCTCTCGTTTTAATAGTATCTCTGTGAGTTTTAATGACAGCTGCTGCTGTAAATTCCTTCCTGAAGCCAGACAGGATGTGGTGTCACAGTCAGTTGTTCAGATGCTTGATTGATTAATCAGAAACCAAATCTTGCTGTGTTCACGTTCAGGGCTTTACACCACTGCCGCTCAAAAGTTTGGGATCAGTACGGTTTGTAATGGTTTTTAAAGACGTTTCTTCTGCTCATCAGGGCTGCATTTATTTGATTAAAAATACTGAAAAAACTGTAATATTGTGAAATATTATTTCAATTTAAAATAACCATTTTCTATGTGGATATATTTTTAAATCTACTTTATTTCTGCGATGCAAAGCTGAATTTTCTGCATCATTACTGCAGTCTTCAGTGTCACATGATCCTTCAGAAATCACTCTAAAATACGGATTTATTACTTTTATTATCAATGTTGGAAACGGTTATGATGCTAAATCATTTTTTGGAACTTTTTTTTTCAGGATTTTTTGATTAATACAAAATTTAAAAGAACAGCATTTATTTAAAATAGAGACCTTTTCTAACAATGTAAGTCTTTGCTATCACTTTTGAATAATTTAACACATTCTTAATGAATAAAAGTATTATTTTCATTCAAAGAGAGAAAGAAAGAGAAAATGTACTGACCCCAAACTTTGAACGAGGTGTTTATTGTTACAAAAGTTTTCTATTTTAAACAAATGTTTTTTGTTTTGTTTTTCTTCAGAAAAACAGTTTCCAACGCTGATAATAGATCGGCATATATTTTCTTTTATGTTTTTCAAATAATTATTGTATTTTTTATTTAAGTTAATTTATTTTTTATTATAATTTTTTAAACTTATTTGTTTATTCTTTTAATAAATGTAAAATGATGCAAAATAATTGTTAAGTAAAATAATTAAATAAAATAAAAATATACAAATAAATAATCAAAAAATATGTTTTATTTTTCTGTAAAATAGTTTTTATTATATTTTATAAATGTATAACTAATATATCTAATAAATGCATTCTTTTAATAGTTTAAAATAATTTTTAAATTGTTTATTATTTATTTTATAATATTTATAATTTCTTATAATGTATCTTCATTTTGTATTTAATAATTTAAATCATTCTGAATGATTTATTTATTTATTTAATCTTTTTTTCAATTATACATTTATTTAATTATATCTGGATTAATGGATGGATGCGTGCATTCATTTTTAAATTCCTTATGATTTATTTATTACATTTTAATTAATTTATTATTAGATAATGTAAAAATGATTCATGTTTTATTATATTTTGTATATTTTAATAGTTTTAAAATATTACAAAATATAAAAAAAGTGTATTTTTACTTATTTTTGCCAAGGCAAGATTTCTTGTTTTTCTTCAGTTTAACCTGAAGAAAAACAGAAATAACTAAAATTAATAAACAAAAACTAAATAAACAAAAGCTAATAAATAAAAAGCAATACAAATCATATAGACATATAAAAAATAACCCTAATATTTTCTTTTAGCTTATTTTTATTTAAAAAAAAATCATTTTTGTAAAATATCATTTAAAAACATAATATAATAAAATAAAAAATCAAATGAAATAATAATAATAAAACTGAAATAAACTAAAACAAAACAAAATATAATATAATAAACAAAATAGTAAATATAATAAAATGATTTTGTTTATGTGAAGTACTGAAATAACTCAAACTAAATCAAATAAATAAATAAAAATAAATAAATATAATAAATAAAATGACAAAAACACACAAAAATTTTACTAAAACTAACTGAAGTGAAATATATTAATAACATTTAATTAAAATATTAACAAAATAAAAAAAGAACTAGAAAACGTTTCAGATGAAGAACATGGCATCACTGCTTCATATCAACAACCCAAATATCAATATATAATATATATACAATTTTGATTAAATGATTTAATGCATCACAGGAATAAATTATATTTTAAAGTATATTAAAATAGAAAACCACTATTTTAAATTGCATTAACATTTCACAATGTTACATTTTTTTCAGTATTTTTTAATCAAATAAACAGCCTTGATGAGCAGAAAAGTCTCCTTTAAAAAGCATTGCAAATCTTAGAGATCCCAAACCTTTGAGTGGCAGTGTGATTGTGATAGTGAAGGATTGAGTTGAGTGAGTGTGAGGTGTTTTGTGGTTTTTGTCAGTGATGTATGTGTGCTGACCTCACCCTTCGTCCAGCGCTGAGGATGTGATTGTTAAACAAGGGCCGGACAGAGGCGGCGTGTGCCGGGGTCCAGCGGTGGGACGTCCAGGGCCGCTGACCCCTGTAATCCTCCGCTGCGTCCCTGGGGTCCAGAGGGGCCGGTGGCTCTGCTAACGCTGTAATCCGTCAGTGATTAATAGGGCTTTAATAATGACTGCTGTGCTTGCAACCACAGCCTCAAACTGAACTCAGCAGTATCTGACCATTTTGAAATAACCATGACTGCTTGGCCGATTAACAAAAAGGTGTTTGTTTCATTCGGTAAATATTGTCTACAACATCATACATCTTGTTTAACAGCGCGATATCATTAAATAAATATTATATGATTTTTATGTCAATATTTGGGTTGTTGATATGAAGCAATGTTTTCTAATTCTTGTTTATTTTGTTAGTATTTTAATTCAATTTTATTAATATATTTCACTTGAGGTTCAGTTAGTTTTAGTGTTTTTCTCATTTTTATTTGAATATATCTATTATCAATTTCATTTATTTATTTATTTTATTTAGTTTTAGTTATTTCAGTACTTTTTTATGTTTCATTTTATTATATTTACTTTTTTTGTTTATTATATTATATCTTTTTTATTTCAGTTTTGTTATTATTATTTCATTTTATTTTATTTTTTATTTTCAGGTTATTGTTTTATGTCTATATGATTTTTATTGCTTTCTATTTATTAGTTATTTTAGTACTTCAGGTTAAACTAAAGAAAAATGAAAAATCTTGCCTTGGCAAAAATAAATAAAACATAAGCAATTTTTTTTTATGTTTCATTTTATTATATTTACTTAATTTTTTTGGTTTATTATATTATATTTAGTTTTATTTTATTTCAGTTTATTATTTTTTTTTTTTTTTATAATATTTTACAAAAATGTTTTTAATAAAATTAACCTAAAAGAAAATGTGTGGCTTTTTTAAGTCTATATAATTTTTTTATAAAATAAGCTAAAATATATATATATTTTTTTTCAATATTTCAGTTTATTCTATTTTATTTTTTGTATATTATCTATCTTAAAATATATTTAATTTTAATTATCAATTAATTATTACCATTTCAATCTAATCTAATAAATATAAGCTAATACAAAAAGTTTTTTTGTTATTTTAAGGGGTTTCTTTTTCATTTCAGTTTCATTTTATTATATTTTATTTTTATGTATTATGTATTTTAAAATATATTTATTAAATGTATAATTTACAAATAATAAAAATTCACCAAAAAAATTCTAATAAATACAACAGTTTTTTTTTTCTGCTCATTAAATATTTTATTTCAGTTTATTATATTTTATTTGACATATTTTTTATATATTTGCTTAATTATAATGACACTATTTTACTTCAATAGAACATTTTTATATGGTTTTAGTTAACAATAATAACCCTGAAATGAACTAATGAATATTACTGATGTGTGTTCTAGTAAAGCTGATATCATTTGTCTCTGACGTGGTCTTCCTCATGGTTACGTCTCTCTCAAACCCCGATGCGTTGCATAATTGAAGCGTGGCGTGGCTGCTGTGATCCGTGGAGCGGCGTGGGTCGATGTGGATTGTGTAGCTCTGACTGAGGGAATGATTGGCCTCATTTACGCTCATGCATTATGAATGTGAGATCCTCACGTGCGTTTGGTTCCAGTAGTTGAACCCATGCAGTCAGAAATGAGGCCAATCCTCTTTAAATCAACAGTTTTCATTTTAGTTCAGACCGCTTTGGTTTGTTTTGAAGATGTTTATTCATTTCAAATGAATTCACATTTTGTAATATTTTCAGTCAGTTGTTTGCGTTTGTGTTTCCTACGCCTAGTGCAGTTAAAAGCTTATTTATTATTTATTCAGCATCCCCGTTCATCAGACACCAGTGACTATATATACAGTTCGGGATCAGTATGATTTTTAATGCTTTTACAGGAGAATTTTTTCTGCTCATCAAGGCTGCTTTTATTTGATTATAAATACGGAAAAAAAAACGAATATTCTGAAATTTTAATGCAATTTAAAATATTTTAAAATATACTTTAAAATATAATTTCTTCCTGTGATGCCATGCTGAATTTTCAGCTCCATTCCTAATCAGCTCATTAAATTATTTCACTTTATTATTTTTTTTTTCATGTTTTATATATTTTAAAATATATTTATTAAATTAAATTTAGATTATTACTTAATTATTGCTATTTTTCTTCAAGTAGCAAAATTTACAAAAACATTCTCATAAATATAAGCTCAGTCTTTTTATTTTCAGGTCATTATTTTTGTTTTCCAGTTTTTTTTTTCTCCATTTCACCTTATTAAATTATATTTCACTTTATTATATATTTTTTTATGTATTATATAATTAAAAATATATTAATTAAATTACATTTAGATTATTACTTAATTATTACTATTTTTCTTCAAGTAACAAATTTTACAAAAACATTCTCATAAATATAAGCTAAAATAAAATGTTTCAGTCTTTTTATTTTCAGGTTATTATATTTGTTTTCCAGTTTTGTTTTTTCTCCATTTCTGCTTATTAAATTATATTTTACTTTATTATATTTGATTTTTCATGTATTATATAATTTAAAATATATTTATTAAATTAAATTTAAATTAATTAGCCTTCAGTGTCACATAATCCTTCAGAAATCATTCTAATATGCTGATTTAGGATTCTTTGATAAATAAAATGTTTAAAAAAAACAGCATTTGTTTAAAGTAGAAAACTTTTGTAACAATAAACACCTCGTTTAAAGTTTGGGTTCAGTAAGTGTTTTCTTTCTTTCTCTCTTTGAAAGAAATTAATACTTTTATTCAGTGTTCAATTGATAAATTGATAGATTATTAGAAAAGATTGCTATTTTAAATAAATGCTGCTCTTTTTAACTTATTTATTCTGAATAAATATATTTATTAAATATATTTATTTAAATTCAATTTTCAAAATTTAAAATTTGTATAAAACAGTCTTTTGACAGTCTTATCATATTAAAATTCAAGAAAAGAAAATATAATCAATGAATATTGTGGTTTGTTAGAAACTTACACATTAAAAAAATATGGCTATTTTAATCGATTTTTTTTAATGAACAAATCTTTTTGACAGCCTTGTCAAAAAAAAAAAAAACGGAATAAATATGATAAATATTCGAAATGTATTTTAATTAATTAATTTATTTATTTGTAAGAAACTTTAAAATAAAAAATGGCTTAATTAAATTGTCAAAAAGCTAAAAAAAAATATATATTTTTGATTTAAATATTTTATGTTTATTTAAATTTATTTGTGAGAAACTTACACTTAAAAAATTGGCTATTTTTAATCCATTTGTTAATGAAAAACATATTGAATTTTTTAAAAACTTATTATTCATCAAAGAATTAAAAAAAAAAAAGTATCAGAGGTTCCAAAAAAATGAAGCAGCACAACTGTTTCCAACATTAATAATAAAAGTAATAAATCAATATATTAAAATGATTTCCGAAGGACACTGAAAACTGGAGAATTGATGCTAAAAATTCAGGTTTGCATCACCGAAATAAATCATATTTTAAAGTATATTAAAATAAAAGAATGCTATTTTGAATTGCAATAATTTTTCATAATATTACTCTTTTTTTCTGTATTTTTGATCAAATAAATGTAACTCATTTGATAAAAAAATCATACTGATCCCGAACTTTTGAGCGGCAGTGTATATCAATTTCTATTTAGTTTAAATGTATTTTGTAGTTCAGTTTTAGTTATTCTTTATATGATTTTTATGTTTACATTTATTTTTAATTAGTAGTTTCACTGCTTACGTTTATTTTAGTAGTTATTCATTTCTTCATTATTTATATTTGATTTGACTTCTGCTCTAGTACAATTGAACACTGTGTTTGTGCTGTTTAATGGTGTAATGCGGTGCTGAGGGATTGTGGCTTGTTTATGTGGGTTGATGTTATGAGGGCCAATGGTTTGCGTCATTAAACAAAATCCTTCGACGCTTGTGTTTGTGCAGATCTGTAGACGTTGACTTCAGCGCTCAGGCTGTGTTCAGAATGGAGCACTAGTGTGTACTACTGCATACTGCACATGTTATGCTGTTCACTGCTTGTTTAAGATGCTATGTGGAATAAAGGCCATAATTATTACAATGCTACAATGTTTCAAATAGTCATACTGTACACGACTGTCACATGATCTGATCCACATATATGTTCAGATGTAGCGGTTTACAGATTAAAATGGCTATTATTAATCTAGATTTGTATTTCAAAAAAACTGTAATCTTTGTTTAAAAAAAATTAGGAATGAATATTGTAGTTTCAGAGTAACTTTTTTAATAATAATATTGTGGAAAAGGACTTATAATTGATTGAAAGTCTTTGTTAAAAAATTAATAAATGATGAATGAATATTTTGGTTTGTAAAAATCTTTAAAAAGCTATTTTTAATCCAATTTTCAATTTAAAAAAAAATATTTTGACAGTCTTGTCAAAAAGGGAAAAAATTCTGAATAAATATTATAAATTAATTTAAATATTTTTTGAGAAATTCAATTTTTTCTATTTTTAATCTTTTTTTTAATCCTTTTGACGAAGGAAAAAAATCTCAATTCCTTTAAATATTTCACATTTATTCAAATGTATTTTTTTGTAAGAAGTTAAATTAAAAATGAAATATGATACAATATTATTAATATGTTTATTTAAATTTATTTATTTGTAAGAAACTTTTTTTTTCCATAATTTTTAATGGAAAAATTCTTTTGACAGTCTTGTCAAAAAGGAAAGAATTCTGAATAAATATTATAAATAACTTTATTAATTACTTATTATTATTATTATTTTAATTATTTGTATCATATATGTCGTTTAACAGTCTTTACAAATAAAAGTCTAGCAAAATATATAATCAATGAATATTGTGGTTTGTGAGAAACTTACAAATTAAAAAAAATTTAATCCAATTTCTAAAGAAAAAAATCCTTTTGACAGTCTTGTCAAAAAGGTAAAAAATTATAAATTAAATTAAATATTTTATGTTTAAATAAAAGTATTCATTTGTGAGAAATACACATTAAAATGACTATTTTTAATGAAAAAATCATTTTGACAATCCTGTCAGAAAGGGGAAAAATCTGAATAAATATGTTAAATTCATTTCAACATTTTGTTTATTTATATGTATTTATTTGAGAGGATCCTACACGTTAAAAATAGTTATTTTGATTTTTTAATGAAAAAATCCTTTTGACAATTGGTCAGAAAGGGAAAAAATCTGAATAAATATAATAAATTGATTGAAATATTTCGCATTTATTTAAATTTATTTATTTATTTGTGAGAAATTCGATTACAAAAAATGATATTTTTAAATCCAAAATTTGTATGTATTTATTTTTCTTTTATTATTTATCTGTATACAAATACACTCCAATTAAATAATTCGTCATAAAAAGAAAGAGTAAAAAGGAATAGATAAATATTGTTATTTGTAAGAAACTTAAAAATAAAAGTGGCTGTTTTTATAAAATTTGTGTAAAATATTTTTTTAAAGACCTGAGAAAAAAATGCTGTTTAATCCAATTTCTATTAAAAAAAAAAAAAACATATCAAGTCATGAGTCAAGAAAAGAAAACAAAATAGCATTCATTTTGTGTTTTATGTTGTTTCTGATCATTTAGCAATACAGAAATACAGCACAGTTTTCTGCATATGTCTGCAAATATAGTTGGTGATTCCATGATTAAGCTGTATACTGTTAGTGTGCCAGTCTGAACAGAGCCTAAATGAGCAGAAACCGTTGTTAAACCTTTAATCTGTGCGGCAGAACACGTTCAGCTCAGTCTGCTCCTCCCGTCTCAATGCGCTGATCCACGCTCATCTAATGGTGTGTTTAGGGTTAGGGTGTGTGTGTTTAGGGTGTGCTTGTGGACTCTCTCACAGTCCCGTGTTGAAGATTCCTCAGATCCAGGAATAGTGTTCCTGAATGTGGGGGAGGGTCTGGAAGCGTCACTCCACCCAGACCAAACATTCCGATCCCAATTACAGAGTCCAGTCCTCAAACGCCACTCCTTCTGGTTTATCTCCTATCTATGTTTGTCAGTCTGAAATAGCACGGTTATATTTGTCATTCGGGTATAAAATCATTTATTTTTTTATATTTCACTTTAATCGTGTCTTTAGCTGCATTTGTAAAATTTTGGTACACTGTAAAAAGTTTTCACCAGTTTCAACTTAAAAACTTAAGTTTAGCAGCTGCCTTAAGATTTTAAGTTAAATCAACTTAAGCCATTTAAATTTACGAGTTATATCAACTCATTATTAGGGCTGTGTAATAAATCGCATGCGATTGTCATGCGTATCTCATCAGTAAAGCCGGTTCTGTGATTAGTAGTAAATCTCCATCACCTGCATTCAGATGGCGTGGTATTTAAAGGGATAGTTCACCCAAAAATGAAAATTTGATGTTAATCTGCTTACCCCCAATGCATCCAAGATGTAGGTTACTTTGTTTCCTCAGAAAAACACAAACGAAGATTTTTAACGAAAACTGGTGCAGTCTGTCAGTCAAATAATGTGAGTGGATGGGCACCAGACCTTTAAAAGTAAACAAAAACATGCACAGACAAATCCAAATTACACCCTGCGGCTCGTGACGATACATTGATGTCTTAAGACACGAAACGATCGGTTTTTGTGAGAAACTGAACAGTATTTATATCATTTTCTACCTTTGATACACAGCCACGTCCATCTGTCATGAGCACGAGTTTGGCATCAGTCACGTCACATGTGCACGCGCTTCTGGCGTAGAATGGGTCTGGTGCCCATCCACGTCTATGATAAGGCTGGCAGACTGCACCGGTTTTCGTTAAAAATCTTCGTTTGTGTTTTTCTGAGGAAACAAAGTAACCTACATCTTGGATGCATTGGGGGTGAGCAGATAAACATCAAATTTTCATTTTTGGGTGAACTATCCCTTTAAAACACTGAGCCGCCGATCACTGAAAAGCTACGCAAATCGCGGATGATTCGCATTCGATTTTGAACGCGATATTGCGTAGCTTTTCAGTGATCTACGGCTCAGTGTTTTAATTACCGCGCCATCTGAACGCACATGATGGAGATTTACTTCTAATCACAGAACCGGCTTTACTGATGAGATACGCATGACAATCGCATGCGATTTATTGCACAGCCCTACTCATTATTATTGTAATAAGTTCAAATGACTTGTAGTTTTAAGCTGATTTAACTTAACTTAAGGCAGCTGCTGAACTTAGGTTTTTAAGTTGAATCTGGTGAAAACTTTTTACAGCGTAGGATTTTCCCCCCAATACCCCATCAATCTTCAACCCTGGACTTGAGAAACCAATACAGACAGACACGAGGTTGCATGTATTTTTTCAAGACGAAAATGGGGTTTTTTTTTTGGGTTGCTAGACAGACGCAAACTCACTGCAAGGGTATATTTGTTGCAATAGCCAAAAATGCATTGCATTTTTTTAATGCCAAAAAATCATTAGGATATTAAGATCATGTTCCATGAAGATAGTTGGTAAATTTCCTACCACAGATGTAATAAAACGTAATTTTTGATTAGTAATATGTGACCCTGGAGCACAAAACCAGTCTTAAGTCGCTGGGGTATATTTGTAGCAATAGCCAAAAATACATAGTATGGGTCAAAATTATTGATTTTTCTTTTATGCCAAAAATCATTAGGAAATTAAGTAAAGATCACGTTCCATGAAATTTTTTTGTAAAATTCCTACTATAAATATGTCAAAATGTATTTTTTGATTGGTAATATGCATTGTTAAGAACTTAATTTGAACAACTTTAAAGGTGATTTTCTTAATATTCAGATTTTTTTGCACCCTCAGATTCCAGATTTTCAAATAGATGTATCTCGACCAAATATTGTCCTATGTATACATCTCAGTTTTGTCAAATTTTACCTTATGACTGGTTTTGTGGTCCAGGGTCACACATGCATTGCTAAAAACGTCATTAGGACAACTTTGAAGGTGATTTTCTCAATGTTTTGATTTTTTTTTTTTTTTTTGCACCCTCAGGTTCTAGATTTTCAAATAGCTGTATCTGTAATCATAACATCAATGGAAAGCTTATTTATTCAATATAAAATAAAAACACACTTATAGGTCACAAATACCTAAATTTGGCCAGTTACTCCAATTAATCATAATACTTACACAGTAGACTTTTACTGTTTTACTGATACAGTTTTATCAACAAAAGCCATTTTTACACTGCAGATGTTGAACAGAAGTTGTGTTGATTTACGTATTTAATGCGGCTCAAAAGAGACATTTATGCATATTTATGCCACAAATGCATAATGCAAATGGTCTACATGAAGTATAATTTATTAATACACAATTATAGTATAATTATACATTAAGGAACTTATTATAGGTTACAGCTGCAATAACATGACAAAAAATCATTATTGGTGATTTTTGCTCTTGATATTGTTATAAATGTAATGTTAATTAATAGAATTTAAACAATTTTAGAAAAAAAAAAAAGCACATCATATTCTTGCTTTCACTTTCCATGATTGTATCTGATTGCATTGCATTTATAAGCTCAACTTTAGGACTCTATGAAATTTTATTTTTTCCCAAATTCCATTTTTCCCGTTTAATTTTTCTGGATTCCATTATTTTCTGTTTTGATTATTTTTTTTAAATAGTATTAATCAAAAAGCATGTTTAATTAATTAAAATCATGAAACATATACAATTTCACAGTATAACACATTTTTTTAGGGTCCACCATGTTTTATTGTTACCAAATTCTTTGTTTTAGCATGTCTAATAATTACTTGAAATAAAAACAACTAAATTTATTAAAACTTATTCTAAAAATTGTTATTAATTATATAATTCTCTTTTCTCCCCTTAGAAATTCTGTGTTGTGAATTTTCTGGACATTAAAAGAAAGCGTAAAAAGTTAATTTAATTTATCTTTTATTTACTGAAAATTAAACAGACTTTGTTTTATTTTATAAAAAATTCCATCAGTGTTTTCTGCATTTGTGAATTGTTATAACTTGTAATAATAAATCTAAATGCAATTCTGCACTAATCAACACTTCATTTATCTTTATATTTCACTTTAATTGTGTCTAGTTTAATTGCATTTGTTGCACTTTTTTTTATTTTGGTGGAATTTTCCAAATCTTCAACCCTGGACCTGAGAAACCAATAGACCATACAGACACGAGGTTGCATGTATTTTTTTTCAAGATGAAAATGTAAAGATTTTTTGGTTGCTACTCAGAAGCAACCTCACAATATGTTGATTTGACTGTGTTTTCTGTCCATCAAAGCATGAGGAAGACACTGAATGCACGTCATATCAGCTCTGATGTGCAGAATCCTGCCTGTGATCTGGTCTTGACCTCTCACAGACGTTCGGTTTCCCGGAAGAGATTGCAGACGGCAGGTCTGGCCTTGTGCCGACTTGAACGTGACCGAGATCCAATGAGTGACGGAGAAAACCTAGATTTGGAGTACAACCTAGATTTGTATCTAATCTAGATTTTTGTGTAGAAAAATGTGGTTTGCATGTACGAAACACACCGCCAGCACCTGCACGATACGACGATACTGCACAACTGCAACCGTTCTGATGATCTGATATTCTATTTTCTAGAAAGATGCTTCCCTTAAAGGAATAGTTCAACAAAAATGAAAATGTGCTGGAAATGTGCTCTCCCTCAGGCAATCCAAGATCTGAGTTTGTTTCTTGTAGAAATGCAGCATTCCATCACTTGCTCACCAAAGGAGTGAATGGGTGCCGTCAGAATGAGAGTCCAAACAGCTGATAAAAACATCACAAGTAATCCACACCACTCCATCAGTTAACATCTGGAGTAGACAAAAGGTAAACCAAATCCATCAAGATGTTTTAACTAAAATACTAAAGTCCATAATCTATAATAACGCTTTCTCCAGAGAAAAAATGTGTTTTAATAATGGATTTGTTTCAGATTTGTCTTGTCAAGATGTTAACTGATGGACTGGAGTGGTGTGGATTAAATGTGGATTATTGTGATGTTTTTATCAGCTGTTTAGACTCTCATTCTGACGGCACCCATTCACTCCAGAGGATCCATTGGTGAGACAGTGATGGAATGACACAGTTCTACAAATCTGATGAAGAAACAAACTCATCTGCATGCCAAAAATCATTAGGATATTAAGTAAAGATTGTGTTCCATGAAAATATTTTGTAAATTTCCTACCATATATATATCAGAACTTAATTTTTGATTAGTAATATGCATTGCTAAGAACTTGATTTGGACAACTTTAAAAATAAAAACATCACAATAATCCACAAGTAATCCACACCACTCCAGTCCATCAGTTAACATCTTGACAAGACAAAAGCTGAAACAAATCCACAATTAAGATGTTGTTAACTAAAATACAAGTCCATAATCCATAAGAACTAGGGGTGGGCATAGATTAATTTTTTTAATCTAGATTAATCTAGATTAAATCTTGGAATTAATCTAGATTAAAATGGCTAATTTGAATTCTGCTGAAGGCATTCAGAATATGTGTGCTACCCAAATAATGACTAAAAGTAAGTCTTCGAGAACGGGCCAGGTGGCGCATTAGATCAGGCGCTCATCTCCTGTTTCCAAAATGCATCACAAACTGCTTGACAATTGCATTTACAACATAATTACCTATACAAACTTGTGTAACCAAGTACTTGTGCGCAAAAGGCTGCACGACGTGCGTGTTGCACCGGCATGGATTTCTGCGTACATAGTCTTCCATTAAACTGCGTTGCTTTTAGAAGCATCAATTCAGTTGTTGCATATAGTTTAATGTCTTTATTTCGGGATTATCAAAGTAAATTATAACTCACGTGCCCCAGTAAAAAGGGTCTAGCAACGCACCTGCCCTGAAGCGGCTTGTCAGCACGTCTCGTTTGATGTGGTAATTTCACAGAAGTTGGAGACTCGTTCTCGCCCCCTACAGTGCAATTCGACTAGGTATACGTCATCCGCGCTAAAATATCAAGGTGAAAGTCATCATATCTTGCGTAGTTTAGACCCAGCACCCAACCCAAATTTGCGAATAGATTAACGGCGATATTTTTTTTATCGCCCGATAAGAGTCTCACGTTAACGCAGCACGTTAACGCCGATAACGGCCCACCACTAATAAGAACGCTTCCTCCGGTGAAAAAGTGGTCTGGTCTGAATCAGGAGAGAAATCTGCACAGATCAAGCAGTGTTTACAATCCAAAATGGCTCTAAACAAATATGTGGCTGGATTTTGATGTGAGAGACAACAGGAGATGGACTTTTTCACTGAGGATGCGTTATTATGGAGTAAAAACACCTTGATGGATTTGTTTCAGGTTTTGTAGATTATTGAGATTTTAAATGTACATCATTCTAAACAAATCAGTGGGAAAACCTTCTATATCTGTTATAGAGTTTTAAATAGGTTTGATTTTTGAGTAGCAAATGTGACCCTGGACCACAAAACCAGTCATAAGGGTAATTTTACAAAATGAAAGCTGAATAAATAAGCTTTCCCGTTTATGTATGGTTTGTTAGGATAGGGCAATATTTTCCCGAGATACAACTATTTGAAATTCTGGAATCTGAGGGTGCAAAAAAATCAGAACATTGAGAAAATGGGCTTTAAAGTTGTCCAAATGAAGTTCTTAGCAATGCATATTACTAATCAAAAATTAGATTTTGATATATTTACAGTAAAATATAAATAATTTATATTTATGTTAATTTACAATACACATTGTATCAAAGCAGCTTTTATTTAATTTTTTCATCAAAGCAGCTTTTTTATTTTATTTATTATTATTTTTTCATGTTTATTTTGTTTATCTTTTAACTTAGAATTACTTATAACTTAAAAGCAAGATATAAATGCCATGCAGAATTTAGAGAATTAGAGAGTTAATTTTTTTTAAGATTTTTTACAATTGTATTTTTTTATTTATATTTATTTTGTTAATCGTTTCTTTAAAAGTCAGAATTGCAATTTGGAATCACGTAATTCTGAGAAAAAAGCCATAAATAAAAGAATTGCAAGACAAATTTAGAATTTTTTTTATTGTATATATATATATATATATATAAAATAAATGTTTCATCTGAAATTTCAACTTTTCAATACCAAAGCATTAAAACACAATTTTATTTTAGTGATCCGATTGAATAAATCATATTATTTGAAAATAGCAAGTAAAGCAATTTTTTATGGAATCTTTTTTTGGTGCCAAAGCATTTTTTTAATCTTAGTTTCTAACTTTTTATGCCAAACCATTTAAATAGCTATTATCCTGTATGATATTTTCAGTTATTAGATTCAGTAAATCCTAAACCAAACCTTTAAACTCATATTATTTGAAAAAAGCAAGTCAGATTTATTTATATAGCACTTTTCACAACACACAGTTTTCAAAGCAGCTTTTTATAATGCAAACTGAACAATGATTAGATTTATTCAGTAAAGTGTATTTGTATTGCGCTTTTCACAACACAAGTTGTTTAAAAGCAGCTTTTTGAAGCAAGTTTATAGCATCTTCATGCCTTATAGTTGCATTTGGAGCTTTATATGTTTTGAAAGTCTAAAACAACAGCTGGGATGTAAGTGAAGTGCTTTCTGGTGTCAGTAGGTGAGGTTTGGTGGCGTTGAGTGTGATTTTAGCGGGTTGTGAACGTGCCACAGTGATTGTTGGTTTGGCTCTGGTCCAGATCAGTGGCTGAAGGAGCCGCTGGCACGCGGCCACAGACGGAGAAACCAGTGTTTGATTTCACTCTCACGCTCGTGATGTAAGCGCCGGCCCTTTAACCGCCTGCCAAGAGCCTATTCCTGCCAAAATAACCTTCCCAATTCCAGACCAGCTCATTCAGAAACACTTCTCATTCAGTTTTGAACTCAGCAGGTGAACACCAAGAACACAATTCTTTGAGCCCAGAGTTTTTCTGAGCTGTGTATCTGCTGAAGAATCAGATTTAGTTTGTTTTGAATATCCTCGGTGAAGCGCAGCAGCCGAGATTTCCATTAAATGCTTCACTTGATTACTCTGCAGGCGGCGTGACAATGATAAAATACACACAAAGCCTCGATTGCATATCTAATGTGCGTCATTTGCTCTTCATTTGGTTATGAAGGTTAAAAATTTGGTTAAAAATAATTTGGCAGTGAGATTTGATGTCGCTCGATTTACACTTATTTTCTGAGCGAAATTCATTTGATTATGAGTCGCGAATTCATAAGTTGGACGTTAACAGAATTTGAAGACAGCGTGAGATTTTCAAAGTGAGCTTGTTTAAGTAAACGGTCACAATTACTGATTTTCTCATTGTTTTATTAGTTTATACTTATAGAGCTGGTTTTGTTTTCTCTGTTTATTGTTGAAGAAAGTATTCAGTGAATTATTATAAGGAATGCAACTGGAATGTATTTATTTATTTTGTTTGTTTATATCTTTTTCTATTCATTTTGTTTATCTTTTAGCTTAGAATGGTGAGATAATAAACTCAGAATTCTGATTACCTTTTTTATATCTATATATAATTATGATTATTTATTCACAATTTTAGATATTTTAAAATTTAAATATTTATTTATTTATGCAGTTATTCATTTTTATATTTATTTCATATATTTCTTTTTTTAATTTAGAATTAACTAAGAATTGCAAGACATCAACTAAGAATTGTGATTGTTTTTTCACAATTTTATATATTTTTTACATATTTAATAATTTATTTGTGTATGTATTTATTTGTTTGTTTATATGTTTTTATATATTTTTTGTTTATCTTTTAACTTAGAATTGGGAGACAAACTTAGAATTCTGATTACCTTTTTCTTGTTTCTTATTTTTTATAATATATATATATATATATAATTATGGTTATTTATTCACAATTTTAGATATTTTAAAATTTATATATTTATTTTGTTTATTTTTTAACTTAGAATTGTGAGACAAACTGAATTGTGATTACTGTTTTACTATTTTATATCTTCTTTATATATTTAATTATTTATTTTGATGTATTTATTTTTATATTTATTTTGTTTGTCTTTTAACTTATAATTGCGAGACAAACTCAGAATTCTGATTACTTTTTACAATTTTATATCTTCTTTTTATACATTTAATTATCTATCTATCTATCTATCTATCTATCTATCTATCTATCTATCTATCTATCTATCTATCTATCTATCTATCTATCTGTCTATATATATATATATATATATATATATATATAGTTTCAATTTATATTTATATTTATTTTGTTTATCTTTTAGCTTAGAATTGTGAGACATACCTTCAGAATTCTGATTACCTTTTTTTACTATTTAATATTTTTATTCATATTTAATTATTTATTTATGTATTTATTTCAATCTTTAGATTTATTTTGTTTATCTTTTTTCTTAAATTCTGAGAAAATAACTTTGAATTGCAAGACAAACTCAGAATTCTGATTGTTTTTTCACAATTTTATATATTTTTTTACATATTTATTTATTAGTTTATCTTTTTATATTTATTTAGTTTATCTCTTAACTTAGAATTGCAAGATATAAACTTAGAATTCTGATTATTTTTGTTTTATATTTGTTATATTTATTTAATTGTGTATGTATGCACTGTATATCTTTTCATATTTATATTTATTTTATCTTTTTTCTTAAATTCTAGGAAAATAACTTTGAATTGCATGACATAAACTCAGAATTTAATTATTTTATTCACAATTTTATATCTTTTTATATTTATATATTTTAACTTGGAATTGCAAGATATAATCTCATAAATCCGTTTATATTTTCGCAATTTTATATATTTTTAAATTTATTTATTTATGTATGCATTTATTTTTTTTAGATCTTTTTATATTTATACTTATTTTGTTTATCTTTTTTTCTTAAATTCAAAGAAAATAACTTAGAATTGCAAGATAAACTCAGAATTCTGTTTTTTTTTCACAATTTTATATCTTTTTATATTTATTTGTTTTTTATTTATGTATTTTGTTTATCTTTTAACTTAAAATCGCGAGACATAAACTCAAAATTCTGATTACTTTTTTTTAACATTATATATTTTTACATTTATTTAATTATTTCTTTATGTGTGCATTTATTTATATATTTTTATATTGATATTTATTTTGTTTATTTTTTCTCTTAAATTCTGAGAAAAATATTTCAAAATATTTCTGCCATGGAATAAAAGGTTATTGCAACTTTTTGTCCCAATTTTGACTGTTTCTCTTGTATTTTATATCTCACAATTTTTCAATATATAAGTCAGAATGGCAAGATGTTGATTGTCAAAACTCGTAATACTTTCTCAGTGAACTTGTCATAATATTAACTCAGTGATTTAGTAATTTTCTCATTATTTCATTACTTCTAATAGCTAGTTTTATTGGTCCTGATTCCTGTTGAAGCATGTTTAAATGAACAGAAACAGTGAGTTGTTTGAAGTTTGTCAGCAGAAGCACAGGCAGTGTTTAGTAATTGATGTGCGTTGAGTTAGTTTTGGTGTGTTCTCCAGATCTGGATCAGGATGAGCAGGTTGGTCCAGGTGTCGGTGGTCTCTGTCGTCCTCATTGTTTAACATGCGTGGGTTGATGTTTGAATGTTGAGATTCGAACAATAATTTCCCAGGCAAATAAGAGCGATGCATATGTGACTCACACCAGGAGAAGAGCTTTAGAGTCCAATCATGCGACGACTCTTATTCTGCATATGTTTGTTCAAGGTTTTGTCATGACAGTGCAGCAGATGTCGTATAAGCCGCCGCTCAATAGACTCCGACTTCAATCCAATGAATGCATAGCAGATCGACTACAGATAACGCAAACTCACAGGAAAACGGACAGACAGAAGCTTAACACACAAAATAACTCACTTACATTACACTTTTAATTGACAAATTCGCTGTTTTATAGTAGAGAGAAAAACTTTTTACCAAACAATGTCATAAAAACAGCTAACAATTTATTTGCTGAAAAAACATATATCCCCCCCTATAATTATATTGATTAAATCAAATTACATTTAATTAAATTATATTACTACATAAGAACTGCATAAATTTGTAAAATAAAGAATTTTGTGTATGCTTTATATACAGTGTGGTCAATAAGCATTTGATCACCCTGTGATTTTTCAAGTTCTCTCACTTAGAAATCATGGAGGGGTCTACAGTTTTCAGCAAAGGTGCATTTCCACTGTGAGAGACAGAATCTAAAAATAAAAATCCGGAAATCACATTGTATGATTTTTTTAACAATTTATTTGTGAATTACTGTGTCAAATAGGTATTTGATCACTTGAGTCAAAAAATGTTAATATTTGGAGCAGAAGCCTTTGTTAACAATTACAGAGGTCAAACGGTTCCTGTAGTTCTTCAGCAGGTTTGCACACACTGCAGGAGGGATTTTGGCCCACTCCTCCATACAGATCTTCTCTAGATCTGTCATGTTTCGGGGCTGTCGCTGAGCAACACGGAGTTTCAGCTCTCTCCAAAGATTTTCTATTGGGTTTAGGTCTGGAGACTGGCTAAGCCACTCCAGAACCTTGATATGCTTCTTACGGAGCCACTCCTTGGTTTTCCTGGCTGTGTGCTTTGGGTCATTGTCATGCTGGAAGACCCAGCCACGACCCATCTTCAATGCTCTGACTGAGGGAAGGAGGTTTTTGCCCAATATGTCACAATACAATACATTAATACAGTGCAGTCGTCCTGTCCCCTGTGCAGAAAAACACCCCCAGAGCATGATGCTTCCAGCCCCATGCTTCACTGTAGGTATGGTGTTATTGGGATGATACTCATCATTCTTCTTCCTCCAAACACGGCAATGGGGTTAAGACCAAAAAGTTCTACTTTGTTCTCATCTGACCGCAGGACTTTCTCCCATGACTCCTCTGGATCATCCAGATGGTCCCTGGCAAACTTCAGACGGGCCTGGACATGGGAATCTTCCGTGCGATGCAAGATTTTAAAGCGTGACGTCTTAGTGTGCTACTGATAGTAGCATTGACCAGCTCCTTCCGTGTAGTTCTGGGCTGATTCTTAGCAATGTATACATTTTTTAATCAATTGACGTTTTTGTATTCATTTATTTTAAGTCCATTATGCATATAAATCACCACAATACTTCTAAATTGTTTTTTATTATATAATTATTTATTTTGAAATAAGTCCTAATAAGAGAGCTAAATCTAAACTATGTTGATGTAAATGGATCTATCATAGCATTTGCAAACTCTCTTTTTAAAAGTCTTTTTATCTAGTCAGTTTATTGTCTGTAACAGAGAGCACTCTGGTGTTCATTCGATCTTGGCTCCAGTCTTTAAGAGTAAAAGTTTGACGGTTCGTTTTGAATCCCAGAAACAATGAGGACGAAGCTCTTCTCGTGTCGTTGGTCTCGTGTTAAATCACCTGAAGTGAAGACCAGGCGAAACGCTTTGCCGTTTGTGTGCTGAAATCAACAGTCTCCTCACCAGAAATAACCGAAGGCTCTGTGACGGCCGCAGACAGCTGGCCACAAATGGATCGCGTTTCAATACTAGTTATGCAAATTTGGGGCTTGTCCTGTTTTACTGGATGGAAATAAGTAAACCCTCATTTGCCTTATCAATTGTGTTTGGCTTATTTGATTTCGGGGTTGGCTTAGTGTGATCCCTTTGTCAAATTAGATTCATTTAGAAAATCAAATGTGTCTGGCCGGCTCTCCATCGCCCAGAGCCAACATATCGAGTAAACACTATTTACAGTTCTCTTATTCAGATTCAGCTTTGGTTTAACTCTAGCAGGAGTCCATGAAATTAATAAGCAGTTGTTATTGGCTCATTCAAGTCAATGTAGAATCAATTTTTGTGAAATATATTGGTGAGAAACTGGCTGCGTTCCAACCTGCTTCCGCAGTTCACACTATAAACCACTTCCTCTCAACGTAAAAGATGATGAAGATGAAGACATGCATGTGGGATTCTTCCTTAGTTTTTGCTTTTTTTGTGTATGGATTTTTTTTTTTTACTCGTAAAGGCCTTAAAATGTCTTAAATCACAAGGCTCCTTAATTTGTGTCATTTTACTTACATCTTAAGAATCTTTAGACATTTGCACTGGAAAACGAGGCAGAAATACTGAGGAAGAACAGTAGATTTTATGGTTTTATGATTTTCGCCACTGAATATTATAGTATTATATGGAATACAATAATACGATATAATATTATAATATAAAAAAGGTAATTGCAACTTTTTACCTCACAATTCTGACTTTTTTTGACTAACCTATCAGTCTTTTTTCCGCTTAAAATTTCTGACTTTATATCTCGAAATTGTGAGTTTATATCTTTTAACTCAAGCTTATAGAATTCTGAGAAAAAAAGTCAAAATTGCAAGAAAAAATATTCAGAATTGCAAATTTATATCATGCAATTCTGGGGAAAAAAGGTAGAATTGCAAGGTTGTATCACACAGTTTTGAGAAAAAAGGTCAAAATTGCAAGAAAAAAGTTAGAATTGCAAGTATGTATAATACAATTCTTAGAAAAACATTGAGAATTGCAAGAAAATAATTCTGAATTGCAAGTTTGTGTCACACAATTCTTAGAGAGAAAAAGGCCGAATTGCAAGAAAAAAAGTCAGAATTGCAAGTTTCTGTCACATTTCTGAAAAAAGTCAGAATTGTTTGTATCATGCAATTTTAAGAAAAAAGTCTGAGTTGTCAGATAAAAAGTTTCAATAACCTTTTTTTTTTATTATTATGCAGTGGCAGAACCAGGCTTCCATAGTTTCTGCTGTGAGAATTAAAGTAAAAGTTATTTCCATATTCTACGATTTTTTGTTTGTTTGCTTTTTGGAAAATTCATTAAAGCCAACAGTGGTAGATCTGTTGGAAATTGTATATTTCCAAACATTAAAGTGTTGCTAATGCAACTCATTGTGCTCCTTAGACATTTACTAATGGACATACTGGGTTCCCTTCAACTTACTCCTTAAATGTTCTTTTCTTGGTTTTAAAAAGTTCTTAAACATGGTTGACATTGACCTTCATGAAAGCTGCAGAAACCCATTACTTGACGCCTGTTCAAAACGTTACTCAGTTTAATTATGCCATTTGAGCAATTTCGTTTGAAAGGCTTGCTTAAAGTCAACTTGAATATTTTCCCCAGTGTTATTTTGATCGGAGGTACTGGTTGCATTGAGTCCAGGATTATTTGCATGTTGCGCTCATGTTGAGCGTTCCACGAGGCCTCAGGAGACGCCAGAGATTCACTGATGTGTCGATGCAAATCCAGGAGAACAATGAACACAGACAAACGCGTGTTTTCCCCCGAAGGGCCGTTTAGAGAGACGTGTAACGCAAGCCGGTGTGGGACGCGCCGCTGCTGCTATCCATTCAACATCACATCAGTGCTTCTGCTCCGCGACTCTGTGCGGTTTGATGATTTGATTCATATTGTTTGACTCTCTTTCACCGCACGAACCTGTTCCACCACTGATGGTGAAAAACTGAAGACGGCTGCGTCTTTACAACCTGATAAATGTTGTTTTTATGGCTCTTGTGAAATAGATTTCAGCAGTCATGTGGACAAATGAGTGATGGATTTCACTGATATGTGAAACTGTATGAAACACTGTGTTGGGATCCATCGCAGCGGCACATTATCAGTTCGCTATTCTGAAGAGGTCAGATATAAAGGGTATATTCAGCCTGACACATACCGTTGAGGTCAAAAGTTTACATACACCTTGCAGAATCTGCAAAATGTTAATTATTTTAGCAAAACAAAAAGGAAACATATAAAATGCATGGTATTTTTTATTTAGTACTGACCTGAATAAGACATTTCACATAAAAGATGTTTACATACAATCCATAAGAGAAAATAATAGCCGAATTTATAAAAATGACCCTGTTCAGAAGTTGTTACTCCAAGTTTGTATCACACATTTCTAGGAAAAAGTTGCAAGTTTGTTTCATGTAATTCTGTGAAAAAAAAAAATCTGCATTGCAAGTTTGTATCACGCAGTTCTGGGGGGGAAATCAGAAATTCCGAAAATTCTGGGAAAAAAGGCAGAATTGCAAGAAAATTTTCAAAATTGGAAGTGTGTTTCGCACAATTCTGAGAAAAAAAATCTGAATTCCAGGTTTCATGCAAATCTGGGGTAAAAAATTCAGAATTGCATGAAAAAAGTCAGAATTGCAAGTTTGTATCACGCAGTTCTGGCGTAATAGTCAAGGAAGTTTGCTGCCGTAACAAGGCTGAAGCAGGAGCAGTAATACCACGCAGCACATGTGCAAATGCTAAACTAGCTGGGAACTCATTTCTGATAATACTCCGCCTGCTTCGGCCATATTACGGCAGCAAACTTCCTTGACTATTACGCCGGAATGGAAGTGTAGTTCCTAATCTTACCAGCCTAGAAACTCACAGCTTTGCATTTCCACCGGTCTTAGTACACAATATAACTACAGAAGAGTCGAGTTTTAAATAGGACAAATATGGAAACTTGTTGATCATTTTTGAACGCGATGCTATTGGTCTCATAGGATTCAATGATCTATGCTAAGCTATGCTAAAAGTGATATCGACAGAACAGGAGAACGGCTGAATGGATTTCAAAACGGTAAAAATCAACTTATTAGAATGAGCCTATTTCCAAAAAAAGTGGAGTGTTCCTTTAAGTCTACACTTAATCTATGAACACTGTATGATGAATAAATCTCTTACCCATTTTCACTGCACACATCTGCGGCGCGACGTGGCCACTCTATGCTTGTGTTTATACCGCGGCAAGCTTCTGAAGCATCCTAGAACCGACTCTCCATGCTGCATCGCTAAAGAAAGGTGCCTTTTTGACGCATAATAATAATAATCGCCTTACTATCGTCAAAGGCATCAGCAACAGGCGTTATCTCTGACTATCGTCAATACACGATACTATCGTCTATCGGCACAACCCTAGTTTGTATCATGCCGTTCTGAGGGGAAAAAAGTCAGAAATGCAGGAAAAAATGTAAAAGTTCGTATAAAGCATTTCTTAGAAAAATGTCAGAGTCATTGCTCAAATTGAATGATTCGCAATCCACATTCCGAGTGCTGATCTGAAATGATGGTTTGTGAATCATTTGATTCAGATCGGGACTTAAAAACAGTAGTGCTTGAAAAGTCTTTGAAAGTCCTGGAATTTTATTTTACAGTGTCTGTACCAACCCTGATTCATGCATTCCCCATGCATCGAACCCATGACCTTGGAGTTGCAAACGCTGTGTGTTTTGAGAATCTAAAAACGCCTGTAGTTTTGTGTAAAGGATAGAAAACACAGTTTGTACAGTAGAAAAACCAGTACGCTATGGAATGAACCCATAAAGCATGGAAACTCAAAGTGTGTGTGTGTGTGTGTGTGTGTGTGTGTGTGTGTGTGTGTGTGTGTGTGTGTGTGTGTGTGTGTGTGTGTGTGTGTGTGTGTGTGTGTGTGTGTGTGTGTGTATGTGTGTGTGTGTGTACCTGATATTCATCACGTTGTGGGGACCAAATGTCCCCATAAGGATAGGAATACCAGTAGATTTTGACCTTGTGGGGACATTTCTTAGGTCCCCTTGAGGAAACAGGCTTATAAATCATGCACAATGAGTTTTTTTGACGAAGTAAAAGTGTGCACAATCTCCTGTGAGGGCTAGGTTTAGGTATAGGGTAGGGTTAGGGCGATAGAAAGTACGGTTTGTACAGTATAAAAACCATTACGCCTATGGAATGTCCCCATAAAACATGTAAACCCAACATGTGTGTGTGTGTGTGTGTGTGTGTGTGTGTGTGTGTGTGTGTGTGTGTGTGTGTGTGTGTGTGTGTGTGTGTGTGTGTGTGTGTGTGTGTGTGTGTGTGTGTGTGTGTGTGTCAGTGGGGGAGGGTTTGTGGAATGCGTTGCGCTGTTAAAGAGGATCTGCTGAACAAATGCTGCTGGTTGATCTGGTTGAGTTGTGTTGGTTGTTCTCGATCAGGGCTGTTTGTTTTGACTCCAGTTGATGCTCCTGCTTTAAAACTTTCCTCAGGTTACACACTTTGAGGATTAGACTGATTCTCTGTGGCTCTGAGGTCTCCTACAGCCGTTATCGGATAAACCGCAGATCTCCTGCTTTGCAGATGATCCGTGCGGCTCCGCAGGTGGGAGCAAAGCCCCAATTATTTGATCTGGATTAGAGATTGATGGCTGCTGAGAGAGCGGGACATTCTCATCCTGACACGAGGCTTTCCAGAACCACACATACTGTGTTTAGTGTTCAGATAAACACCCATAATTCAGCATTTACTCAGACTGCATTTGCTTTACAACTCAAAACCTGTTCATTTACATTTACCTTAATGCACTTGGCAGACGCAGTTCGTTGCAAGCGCTGTGCTCAACAGAACAGAAGTTGGCCTTGTGTCAAGTTTTGACTTGTTTTAATTTAGCATTTTTGTAATAACTATAATATATGATACATTACATTATTTATGTAATATATATAGTATAAATTTATTATAATATTAGTATGAATTAGTACTACATTGCTGCTCAAAAGTTAAATTTTTAATCCTTTTTAAAGTCTTTTCTGCTCATCGAGGCTGTGTTTATGTGATTAAAAATACAGAAAAACTGTAATATTGTAAAACGTTAATGCAATTTAAAATAGTGGTTTTCTATTTTAATATACTGTAAAATACAATTTATTTCTCTAATGCAAAACTGAATTTTCAGCATCATTACTACAGTCTTCAGTGTCACATGATTCTTCGGAAATAATTCTAATATGCTGATTTATTATCTGTGTTGGAAACCTTTTTTTTTAATCTATGATACTTTTTCAGAATTCTTTGAATTAAATGAAATAAAAAAAGAAAAAAGAACAGCATTTATTTAAAATAGAAAACGTTTGTAACAATAAACACCTCATCCAAAGTTTGGGTTCAGAATTTTTTTTCTTTCTTTCTGTCTTTGAAAGAAATGAATACTTTTATTCCACAAGGATGTGTTAAAATGTTAAAAAGTGGTAGTAAAGACTTATATTGTGAGGTAAGATAGATTAAAGATATTTTAAATAAATGCTATCCTTTTTTAATGTTTTATTCATCAAAGAATCCTGAAAAAAGTATCACAGGTTCCAAAAAATTAAGCAGCACAAATGTTTCCAACATTGATAATAAAAATAATAAATCAGTATATTAGAATGATTTCTGAAGGATCATGTGACACTGAAGACTGGAGTAATGATGCTGAAAATTCAGTTTTGGATCACAAAAATAAATTACATTTTAAAGTATATTAAAATAAAAACTGTTATTTTGAATTGCAATAATATTAATTTTTTCTGTATTTTTGTTTATAAATAGAACTTTCATGAGCATAAGATAAAAATTAAAAAAATACAAATAAAACAATAATTAATAAATTAATTATTATTAAATGTATAAATAATATGTCACAGTATTAAATTGTGTTTTTATTAAATTATTATAGATTATATTATTTATAATTATAAATGTAAACATACTTATTAATATATAAGTAAACAAAACACATTAGTCTCCATTTGTTTTCAATAGTGCTGTAGTCAGGTTGTGTGTGTAATCATGTGATGACAGTAATATGTACACAGAGGCTGTATTTATGCATGCGGAGCAAGTTTGTCTGGATTTCAGAGATTCATCTGATATTTGAGACGCGGACGCTCCCTCTGATTCTGAAGCAGACGTGTGGTTTTCTTTTGTTTTGTGGTTTGTGATCTCAAAGGAGCCCGTCTTTCTCTCTGTGTGTGTCTCTGTGACCCAGTCAGATGTGTCCAGGCATCAGAGTTATTTTTGACTTATTTAGCTGTCAGCGATGCTCTCACGTCCTGCGGTAACGCGATTAACCCGCTGCTTACTGTAAACCTGCTAACGGATTTAGACCGACGCGAGAAACAATACAGCCGTCAGGGAGAAAATGAGGATCGGGTTGCATTTTTAAGAGACGGGAGAGAGAACCAAAACATTTATTGGACAAAGCAGAGCATGCATTTTTATTGCTTTTTAATGCTTTGATTATGTTTTATAGTAAAACAGAGATCAAAACATCCAGTGACAGAGTTAAATCTAAATGTCCTGCATCTGTCAGAACACTGATTGGTGCTCAGTTATGTTGTTTTAGTTGTGTATTGTTGAAATAGTTTACAGTAATATTTTGAATTATTATTTTTTATATATTTATATATTTTCTGCGTTTTAGCAAAGTTATTATTATTTTTTGTATTATTTTTTAATAGTTTTTATTCTGTTATTTTCTGTTACGTTATTTTAGTTGTATGTTGTTTAAATGATTGATACTAATATTTTGATTTATACATATGTATATATATATATATATACATACAGTATATGCCCATTTTAATTTTAATTAATGTTTTAACATTTAACAAAGTTTTTACTATTTGTTGTTTTATATATATATATATATATATATATTTTTTTTTTTTTTTTATATATATATTTATTTTTATTATTATTCTAGTAATTTGACTTTATTTTAAATTACAAAAGTGTTAATAAATAATAATAATAAAATAAGGTTAGTTATATATATTTTATTTTTATTTCAGTTAATATTTATTTTATTTAAGGTAACGATTTATGGTTTTAGTCTCAGTTTTAATTTTGGTTTGGGTCATCATGACATTTTTTTTCCCCTGAGATTTTTACTAAACTTTGAAGGTCTTATTTTGTAAGACCCAGAAAAAGAAAACAATTTTTATCACAAATAAATTTAGAGTCTTTTATAGTCAAGTCTTTACACAATACAAGCAACTGCACAGATATGAACAGAAAAATAACTGTTTATGTTATAAAATGAATCATTTATGAAACAAATTTTACAAAATATTTGCATTGATCGTATATTATATTATATATATTCCATTTTCATTTTAATTGAAGTTTTTACCATTTGTATTATTTTTTAATAGTTTTAATTTACTTTATTTTAAATTAGAAGAAAATTAGAAATGTTAGTGAAATAAAATAAGGTTAACTTATATATTTAATTTTTATTTCAGTTCATTTTTATTTAAGGTAACGATTTATGGTTTTAGTCTCAGTTTTAATTTGAGTTTGGGTAATCATGACATTTTTTTCAGGACTTTATTTTTAGCAGCTTCACAAATATAAACACGAAAATAACATCATTTTTGTATATATTTGCATTTATTGTTAAATCTGCCATGAACTTGCCTGTGAAGCTGATATTGTATTAAACTTAAAAACAATAACAAATCACAACAGCTCTAGTTTTTTAATGGCTAAACCCCAGAATGCTTTTAAATCTGCTGTGGGACAGTGAGAGTGTTTGGAAACCTGTCTGGAAACAGCCATTATTTAAGCAGTTTTATTGAGTGCTGTTTGATCTGCTTTTATCAGACAGTCCATTCTCCCATGATCCTTTGCTCTCTATACTGATGGACTCCCCGACCCCTGTGTGTATCTGTATATATGGATGCTCACATGCTTAATTAGGACAGGAGCCAATGACCCTCAGACCATTAGAGTTGCTTCAGATGAATCTTCTGATGTGTTTGCATGCATGCGAGTATTTCAGGTCTCATGCATCAATACTGATCTATGCACTTCTCATATCTCTGAGATGAAGTCCATGAACTTATGCTACCCGTTGAAGAGTGTATATGTGTGTGTGTGTTGGAGGACAGAGGATAGTGAGGGGAGGATGAGTGTTACAGGAGGAAGACACAGCCTTATTTACTATTTCCTGTGAACTGACACCTGTGTGTGTGTGTGTGTGTGTGTGTGTGTGTGTGTGTGTGTGTGTGTGTGTGTGTGTGTGTGTGTGTGTGTGTGTGTGTGTGTGTGTGTGTGTGTGTGTGTGTGTGTGTGTGTGTGTGTGTGTGTGTGTGTGTGTGTGTGTGTGTTTGCAGAATGGCGGTGTATCTTGGCCGGATGATGTGGATGCTGCTCGTGGGAGAGGGGAAGCATCTAGAGATTTCGCCAAGGTGAGTTTATCCATGTTTAACATTTATTTTTAAAATGTAACACAATCTGTTTGTGTACTCAGTAAAAACAACAACAAATAAGCTTTCTATTGGTATATGGTTTGTTAGGATAGGACAATACTTGGCCGAGATAAATCTATTTGAAAATCTGGAATCTGAGGGTGCAAAAAAATCTAAATACTGAGAAAATCACCTTTAAAGTCGTCCAAATTAAGTTCTTAACAATGCATATTACTAATCAAAAATTACATTTTGATATATTTATAGTAGGAATTTTACAAAAACTCTTCATGGAACATGATCTTTACTTAATTTCCTAATGATTTTTGGCATAAAAGAAAAATCAATAATTTTGACCCATACAATGTATTTTTGGCTATTGCTACAAATATACCCCAGCGACTTAAGACTGGTTTTGTGGTCCAGAGTCACATATATATACTTATTAATTATCTATATATATATTTTTTGTAAATAAATATATTATATTGTTCTACTTCTAAATTTCAATTCAGTGTTACTTAATTCAATAATTCATTTAAATGTGCCGTTTTATACAGTTATTATATAATTTACTGCATTCTGTGTATTTAATCTTCACTAAACTGCTTCACTGCAAAAAATGCTTTTCTTACTTAGAGTTTTTGTCTTGTTTCCAGCCCAAATATCTAAAAATTCTTAAATCAAGAAGGATTTTATAGACTACTAAAAATGATTGTCTTGTTTTGAGAGAAAAACAAGTCAACATTAAGGGAGTTTTTGTTTAAAACAACCAAAATAATCTGCTAACAGAAAACAAGATTATTTTTCTTATCCCTTTGGCAGATTATTTTGCTTGTTTCAAGCAAAAACACATTTAATTTTGACTTGTTTTTTCTGAAAACAAGACAATAATTTTTAATCGTCTAGAAAATCCTTCTTGATTTAAGAATTTTTATTTGGCTGGAAATAAGACACAAAATCTAAGAAAAGCATTTTTTGTGGTGGTGCTGGGGTTTGTTTGTAATTATTTGTGAAATTTACTAGCAATTTCTGCATTTAAGTTGTCTCAAAGTAAATGCAAGACCAAATGTTTGTTTCATTGGGTGTTAATAAACCAATCTAGTTTATTAATTTAATTCAAAGGTGCTGTTTTATTAGAGGTTCAGGTGTGTAGCACAAAAGCCCTAATGTAATTGTTAGAATGGTCACAGATCAGCGATCTCCACATAAAACTGAGTCCAGACCAAACCATAAATCGTAGAGGCTTGAAACTTTGAGGGATGGTAGTACTCACACCACCTACAATGTCACCAAAGCTCGCCCAAATCGGACTGATGGGGGCGCTACAGCCATCAAAAGTGTGAAAACGCTCAACACTCTTTTGTAAAAACGTTCTAGGGTTTTTGCCTGATCAGAACCAAACCTGTACAGAAAGATTCTCTGGAGAGCGAATATTAGTAATTATAAAAAAAAGTCGAACTTTTGACTTGCTGTCACAAAGGGATGCCAAAACGTTAGAAAGGGGCAGGGCCACGTTTAGTAAAATGCCTATAACTCCTGAACGGAATGCGCAGGACACTTATGTAAGAGCTCAATCTGAGATCACAGGACAAAAAACGCTGAGCTCGG